>NW_026973045.1:0-103314 GCF_036711695.1 Zophobas morio | reverse complement strand
TCTGGCGTTCGTAGATACAAGAAAACTGTTAAAATTCTTCAGAAACGTCACTTTTGAAGTGTTTTCTTGTACTTTTAAGCCAATCAGATACCCTACGGGCTCGGAAAGTGCAACGAAACCATCAAATTTTAGCTAGAAACTGTATTTTTGTCGATTTTTATTGAATTTGAACTATATTTCAAAGTTTTTTGATGGTTCTGAGCCACCAAACACACTTAAAGCATGCAGAATCAACTCAGAATAGGAAAAGGAGACGTTTAGGTCAATTTTATGCATTCTGGCGTTCGTAGATACAAGAAAACTGTTAAAATTCTTCAGAAACGTCACTTTTGAAGTGTTTTCTTGTACTTTTAAGCCAATCAGATACCCTACGGGCTCGGAAAGTGCAACGAAACCATCAAATTTTAGCTAGAAACTGTATTTTTGTCGATTTTTATTGAATTTGAACTATATTTCAACGTTTTTTGATGGTTCTGAGCCACCAAACACACTTAAAGCATGCAGAATCGACTCAGAATAGGAAAAGGAGAGGTTTAGGTCAATTTTATGCATTCTGGCGTTCGTAGATACAAGAAAACTGTTAAAATTCTTCAGAAACGTCACTTTTGAAGTGTTTTCTTGTACTTTTAAGCCAATCAGATACCCAACGGGCTCGGAAAGTGCAACGAAACCATCAAATTTTAGCTAGAAACTGTATTTTTGTCGATTTTTATTGAATTTGAACTATATTTCAACGTTTTTTGATGGTTCTGAGCCACCAAACACACTTAAAGCATGCAGAATCGACTCAGAATAGGAAAAGGAGACGTTTAGGTCAATTTTATGCATTCTGGCGTTCGTAGATACAAGAAAACTGTTAAAATTCTTCAGAAACGTCACTTTTGAAGTGTTTTCTTGTACTTTTAAGCCAATCAGATACCCTACGGGCTCGGAAAGTGCAACGAAACCATCAAATTTTAGCTAGAAACTGTATTTTTGTCGATTTTTATTGAATTTGAACTATATTTCAACGTTTTTTGATGGTTCTGAGCCACCAAACACACTTAAAGCATGCAGAATCGACTCAGAATAGGAAAAGGAGACGTTTAGGTCAATTTTATGCATTCTGGCTTTCGTAGATACAAGAAAACTGTTAAAATTCTTCAGAAACGTCACTTTTGAAGTGTTTTCTTGTACTTTTAAGCCAATCAGATACCCTACGGGCTCGGAAAGTGCAACGAAACCATCAAATTTTAGCTAGAAACTGTATTTTTGTCGATTTTTATTGAATTTGAACTATATTTCAACGTTTTTTGATGGTTCTGAGCCACCAAACACACTTAAAGCATGCAGAATCGACTCAGAATAGGAAAAGGAGACGTTTAGGTCAATTTTATGCATTCTGGCGTTCGTAGATACAAGAAAACTGTTAAAATTCTTCAGAAACGTCACTTTTGAAGCGTTTTCTTGTACTTTTAAGCCAATCAGATACCCTACGGGCTCGGAAAGTGCAACGAAACCATCAAATTTTAGCTAGAAACTGTATTTTTGTCGATTTTTATTGAATTTGAACTATATTTCAACGTTTTTTGATGGTTCTGAGCCACCAAACACACTTAAAGCATGCAGAATCGACTCAGAATAGGAAAGGGAGACGTTTAGGTCAATTTTATGCATTCTGGCGTTCGTAGATACAAGAAAACTGTTAAAATTCTTCAGAAACGTCACTTTTGAAGTGTTTTCTTGTACTTTTAAGCCAATCAGATACCCTACGGGCTCGGAAAGTGCAACGAAACCATCAAATTTTAGCTAGAAACTGTATTTTTGTCGATTTTTATTGAATTTGAACTATATTTCAACGTTTTTTGATGGTTCTGAGCCACCAAACACACTTAAAGCATGCAGAATCGACTCAGAATAGGAAAAGGAGACGTTTAGGTCAATTTTATGCATTCTGGCGTTCGTAGATACAAGAAAACTGTTAAAATTCTTCAGAAACGTCACTTTTGAAGTGTTTTCTTGTACTTTTAAGCCAATCAGATACCCTACGGGCTCGGAAAGTGCAACGAAACCATCAAATTTTAGCTAAAAACTGTATTTTTGTCGATTTTTATTGAATTTGAACTATATTTCAACGTTTTTTGATGGTTCTGAGCCACCAAACACACTTAAAGCATGCAGAATCGACTCAGAATAGGAAAAGGAGACGTTTAGGTCAATTTTATGCATTCTGGCGTTCGTAGATACAAGAAAACTGTTAAAATTCTTCAGAAACGTCACTTTTGAAGTGTTTTCTTGTACTTTTAAGCCAATCAGATACCCCACGGGCTCGGAAAGTGCAACGAAACCATCAAATTTTAGCTAGAAACTGTATTTTTGTCGATTTTTATTGAATTTGAACTATATTTCAACGTTTTTTGATGGTTCTGAGCCATCAAACACACTTAAAGCATGCAGAATCGACTCAGAATAGGAAAAGGAGACGTTTAGGTCAATTTTATGCATTCTGGCGTTCGTGGATACAAGAAAACTGTTAAAATTCTTCAGAAACGTCACTTTTGAAGTGTTTTCTTGTACTTTTAAGCCAATCAGATACCCAACGGGCCCGGAAAATGCAACGAAACCATCAAATTTTAGCTAGAAACTGTATTTTTGTCGATTTTTATTGAATTTGAACTATATTTTAACGTTTTTTGATGGTTCTGAGCCACCAAACACACTTAAAGCATGCAGAATCGACTCAGAATAGGAAAAGGAGACGTTTAGGTCAATTTTATGCATTCTGGCGTTCGTAGATACAAGAAAACTGTTAAAATTCTTCAGAAACGTCACTTTTGAAGTGTTTTCTTGTACTTTTAAGCCATCAAAAAACGTTGAAATATAGTTCAAATTCAATAAAAATCGACAAAAATACAGTTTCTAGCTAAAATTTGATGGTTTCGTTGCACTTTCCGAGCCCCTAGGGTATCTGATTGGCTTAAAAGTGCAAGAAAACACTTCAAAAGTGACGTTTCTGAAGAATTTTAACAGTTTTCTTGTATCTACGAACGCCAGAATGCATAAAATTGACCTAAACGTCTCCTTTTCCTATTCTGAGTCGATTCTGCATGCTTTAAGTGTGTTTGGTGGCTCAGAACCATCAAAAAACGTTGAAATATAGTTCAAATTCAATAAAAATCGACAAAAATACAGTTTCTAGCTAAAATTTGATGGTTTCGTTACACTTTCCGAGCCCGTAGGGTATCTGATTGGCTTAAAAGTAAAAGAGAACACTTCAAAAGTGACGTTTCTGAAGAATGTTAACAGTTTTCTTGTATCTACGAACGCCAGAATGCATAAAATTGACCTAAACGTCTCCTTTTCCTATTCTGAGTCGATTCTGCATGCTTTAAGTGTGTTTGGTGGCTCAGAACCATCAAAAAACGTTGAAATATAGTTCAAATTCAATAAAAATCGACAAAAATACAGTTTCTAGCTAAAATTTGATGGTTTCGTTGCACTTTCCGAGCCCGTAGGGTATCTGATTGGCTTAAAAGTACAAGAAAACACTTCAAAAGTGACGTTTCTGAAGAATTTTAACAGTTTTCTTGTATCTACGAACGCCAGAATGCATAAAATTGACCTAAACGTCTCCTTTTCCTATTCTGAGTCGATTCTGCATGCTTTAAGTGTGTTTGGTGGCTCAGAACCATCAAAAAACGTTGAAATATAGTTCAAATTCAATAAAAATCGACAAAAATACAGTTTCTAGCTAAAATTTGATGGTTTCGTTGCACTTTCCGGGCCCGTTGGGTATCTGATTGGCTTAAAAGTACAAGAAAACACTTCAAAAGTGACGTTTCTGAAGAATTTTAACAGTTTTCTTGTATCCACGAACGCCAGAATGCATAAAATTGACCTAAACGTCTCCTTTTCCTATTCTGAGTCGATTCTGCATGCTTTAAGTGTGTTTGGTGGCTCAGAACCATCAAAAAACGTTGAAATATAGTTCAAATTCAATAAAAATCGACGAAAATACAGTTTCTAGCTAAAATTTGATGGTTTCGTTGCACTTTCCGAGCCCATAGGGTATCTGATTGGCTTAAAAGTACAAGAAAACACTTCAAAAGTGACGTTTCTGAAGAATTTTAACAGTTTTCTTGTATCTACGAACGCCAGAATGCATAAAATTGACCTAAACGTCTCCTTTTCCTATTCTGAGTCGATTCTGCATGCTTTAAGTGTGTTTGGTGGCTCAGAACCATCAAAAAACGTTGAAATATAGTTCAAATTCAATAAAAATCGACAAAAATACAGTTTCTAGCTAAAATTTGATGGTTTCGTTGCACTTTCCGAGACCGTAGGGTATCTGATTGGCTTAAAAGTACAAGAAAACACTTCAAAATTGACGTTTCTGAAGAATTTTAACAGTTTTCTTGTATCTACGAACGCCAGAATGCATAAAATTGACCTAAACGTCTCCTTTTCCTATTCTGAGTCGATTCTGCATGCTTTAAGTGTGTTTGGTGGCTCAGAACCATCAAAAAACGTTGAAATATAGTTCAAATTCAATAAAAATCGACAAAAATACAGTTTCTAGCAAAAATTTGATGGTTTCGTTGCACTTTCCGAGCCCGTTGGGTATCTGATTGGCTTAAAAGTACAAGAAAACACTTCAAAAGTGACGTTTCTGAAGAATTTTAACAGTTTTCTTGTATCTACGAACGCCAGAATGCATAAAATTGACCTAAACGTCTCCTTTTCCTATTCTGAGTCGATTCTGCATGCTTTAAGTGTGTTTGGTGGCTCAGAACCATCAAAAAACGTTGAAATATAGTTCAAATTCAATAAAAATCGACAAAAATACAGTTTCTAGCTAAAATTTGATGGTTTCGTTGCACTTTCCGAGCCCGTAGGGTATCTGATTGGCTTAAAAGTACAAGAAAACACTTCAAAAGTGACGTTTCTGAAGAATTTTAACAGTTTTCTTGTATCTACGAAAGCCAGAATGCATAAAATTGACCTAAACGTCTCCTTTTCCTATTCTGAGTCGATTCTGCATGCTTTAAGTGTGTTTGGTGGCTCAGAACCATCAAAAAACGTTGAAATATAGTTCAAATTCAATAAAAATCGACAAAAATACAGTTTCTAGCTAAAATTTGATGGTTTCGTTGCACTTTCCGAGCCCGTAGGGTATCTGATTGGCTTAAAAGTACAAGAAAACACTTTAAAAGTGACGTTTCTGAAGAATTTTAACAGTTTTCTTGTATCTACGAACGCCAGAATGCATAAAATTGACCTAAACGTCTCCTTTTCCTATTCTGAGTCGATTCTGCATGCTTTAAGTGTGTTTGGTGGCTCAGAACCATCAAAAAACGTTGAAATATAGTTCAAATTCAATAAAAATCGACAAAAATACAGTTTCTAGCTAAAATTTGATGGTTTCGTTGCACTTTCCGGGCCCGTTGGGTATCTGATTGGCTTAAAAGTACAAGAAAACACTTCAAAAGTGACGTTTCTGAAGAATTTTAACAGTTTTCTTGTATCCACGAACGCCAGAATGCATAAAATTGACCTAAACGTCTCCTTTTCCTATTCTGAGTCGATTCTGCATGCTTTAAGTGTGTTTGGTGGCTCAGAACCATCAAAAAACGTTGAAATATAGTTCAAATTCAATAAAAATCGACGAAAATACAGTTTCTAGCTAAAATTTGATGGTTTCGTTGCACTTTCCGAGCCCATAGGGTATCTGATTGGCTTAAAAGTACAAGAAAACACTTCAAAAGTGACGTTTCTGAAGAATTTTAACAGTTTTCTTGTATCTACGAACGCCAGAATGCATAAAATAGACCTAAACGTCTCCTTTTCCTATTCTGAGTCGATTCTGCATGCTTTAAGTGTGTTTGGTGGCTCAGAACCATCAAAAAACGTTGAAATATAGTTCAAATTCAATAAAAATCGACAAAAATACAGTTTTTAGCTAAAATTTGATGGTTTCGTTGCACTTTCCGAGCCCGTAGGGTATCTGATTGGCTTAAAAGTACAAGAAAACACTTCAAAAGTGACGTTTCTGAAGAATTTTAACAGTTTTCTTGTATCTACGAACGCCAGAATGCATAAAATTGACCTAAACGTCTCCTTTTCCTATTCTGAGTCGATTCTGCATGCTTTAAGTGTGTTTGGTGGCTCAGAACCATCAAAAAACGTTGAAATATAGTTCAAATTCAATAAAAATCGACAAAAATACAGTTTCTAGCTAAAATTTGATGGTTTCGTTGCACTTTCCGGGCCCGTTGAGTATCTGATTGGCTTAAAAGTACAAGAAAACACTTCAAAAGTGACGTTTCTGAAGAATTTTAACAGTTTTCTTGTATCCACGAACGCCAGAATGCATAAAATTGACCTAAACGTCTCCTTTTCCTATTCTGAGTCGATTCTGCATGCTTTAAGTGTGTTTGGTGGCTCAGAACCATCAAAAAACGTTGAAATATAGTTCAAATTCAATAAAAATCGACAAAAACACAGTTTCTAGCTAAAATTTGATGGTTTCGTTGCACTTTCCGAGCCCGTAGGGTATCTGATTGGCTTAAAAGTACAAGAAAACACTTCAAAAGTGACGTTTCTGAAGAATTTTAACAGTTTTCTTGTATCTACGAACGCCAGAATGCATAAAATTGACCTAAACGTCTCCTTTTCCTATTCTGAGTCGATTCTGCATGCTTTAAGTGTGTTTGGTGGCTCAGAACCATCAAAAAACGTTGAAATATAGTTCAAATTCAATAAAAATCGACAAAAATACAGTTTCTAGCTAAAATTTGATGGTTTCGTTGCATTTTCCGAGCCCGTAGGGTATCTGATTGGCTTAAAAGTACAAGAAAACACTTCAAAAGTGACGTTTCTGAAGAATTTTAACAGTTTTCTTGTATCTACGAAAGCCAGAATGCATAAAATTGACCTAAACGTCTCCTTTTCCTATTCTGAGTCGATTCTGCATGCTTTAAGTGTGTTTGGTGGCTCAGAACCATCAAAAAACGTTGAAATATAGTTCAAATTCAATAAAAATCGACAAAAATACAGTTTCTAGCTAAAATTTGATGGTTTCGTTGCACTTTCCGAGACCGTAGGGTATCTGATTGGCTTAAAAGTACAAGAAAACACTTCAAAATTGACGTTTCTGAAGAATTTTAACAGTTTTCTTGTATCTACGAACGCCAGAATGCATAAAATTGACCTAAACGTCTCCTTTTCCTATTCTGAGTCGATTCTGCATGCTTTAAGTGTGTTTGGTGGCTCAGAACCATCAAAAAACGTTGAAATATAGTTCAAATTCAATAAAAATCGACAAAAATACAGTTTCTAGCAAAAATTTGATGGTTTCGTTGCACTTTCCGAGCCCGTTGGGTATCTGATTGGCTTAAAAGTACAAGAAAACACTTCAAAAGTGACGTTTCTGAAGAATTTTAACAGTTTTCTTGTATCTACGAACGCCAGAATGCATAAAATTGACCTAAACGTCTCCTTTTCCTATTCTGAGTCGATTCTGCATGCTTTAAGTGTGTTTGGTGGCTCAGAACCATCAAAAAACGTTGAAATATAGTTCAAATTCAATAAAAATCGACAAAAATACAGTTTCTAGCTAAAATTTGATGGTTTCGTTGCACTTTCCGAGCCCGTAGGGTATCTGATTGGCTTAAAAGTACAAGAAAACACTTCAAAAGTGACGTTTCTGAAGAATTTTAACAGTTTTCTTGTATCTACGAAAGCCAGAATGCATAAAATTGACCTAAACGTCTCCTTTTCCTATTCTGAGTCGATTCTGCATGCTTTAAGTGTGTTTGGTGGCTCAGAACCATCAAAAAACGTTGAAATATAGTTCAAATTCAATAAAAATCGACAAAAATACAGTTTCTAGCTAAAATTTGATGGTTTCGTTGCACTTTCCGAGCCCGTAGGGTATCTGATTGGCTTAAAAGTACAAGAAAACACTTCAAAAGTGACGTTTCTGAAGAATTTTAACAGTTTTCTTGTATCTACGAACGCCAGAATGCATAAAATTGACCTAAACGTCTCCTTTTCCTATTCTGAGTCGATTCTGCATGCTTTAAGTGTGTTTGGTGGCTCAGAACCATCAAAAAACGTTGAAATATAGTTCAAATTCAATAAAAATCGACAAAAATACAGTTTCTAGCTAAAATTTGATGGTTTCGTTGCACTTTCCGAGCCCGTTGGGTATCTGATTGGCTTAAAAGTACAAGAAAACACTTCAAAAGTGACGTTTCTGAAGAATTTTAACAGTTTTCTTGTATCTACGAACGCCAGAATGCATAAAATTGACCTAAACCTCTCCTTTTCCTATTCTGAGTCGATTCTGCATGCTTTAAGTGTGTTTGGTGGCTCAGAACCATCAAAAAACGTTGAAATATAGTTCAAATTCAATAAAAATCGACAAAAATACAGTTTCTAGCTAAAATTTGATGGTTTCGTTGCACTTTCCGAGCCCGTAGGGTATCTGATTGGCTTAAAAGTACAAGAAAACACTTCAAAAGTGACGTTTCTGAAGAATTTTAACAGTTTTCTTGTATCTACGAAGGCCAGAATGCATAAAATTGACCTAAACGTCTCCTTTTCCTATTCTGAGTCGATTCTGCATGCTTTAAGTGTGTTTGGTGGCTCAGAACCATCAAAAAACGTTGAAATATAGTTCAAATTCAATAAAAATCGACAAAAATACAGTTTCTAGCTAAAATTTGATGGTTTCGTTGCACTTTCCGAGCCCGTAGGGTATCTGATTGGCTAAAAAGTACAAGAAAACACTTCCAAAGTGACGTTTCTGAAGAATTTTAACAGTTTTCTTGTATCTACGAACGCCAGAATGCATAAAATTGACCTAAACGTCTCCTTTTCCTATTCTGAGTCGATTCTGCATGCTTTAAGTGTGTTTGGTGGCTCAGAACCATCAAAAAACGTTGAAATATAGTTCAAATTCAATAAAAATCGACAAAAATACAGTTTCTAGCTAAAATTTGATGGTTTCGTTGCACTTTCCGAGCCCGTAGGGTATCTGATTGGCTTAAAAGTACAAGAAAACACTTCAAAAGTGACGTTTCTGAAGAATTTTAACAGTTTTCTTGTATCTACGAACGCCAGAATGCATAAAATTGACCTAAACGTCTCCTTTTCCTATTCTGAGTCGATTCTGCATGCTTTAAGTGTGTTTGGTGGCTCAGAACCATCAAAAAACGTTGAAATATAGTTCAAATTCAATAAAAATCGACAAAAATACAGTTTCTAGCTAAAATTTGATGGTTTCGTTGCATTTTCCGAGCCCGTAGGGTATCTGATTGGCTTAAAAGTACAAGAAAACACTTCAAAAGTGACGTTTCTGAAGAATTTTAACAGTTTTCTTGTATCTACGAAAGCCAGAATGCATAAAATTGACCTAAACGTCTCCTTTTCCTATTCTGAGTCGATTCTGCATGCTTTAAGTGTGTTTGGTGGCTCAGAACCATCAAAAAACGTTGAAATATAGTTCAAATTCAATAAAAATCGACAAATATACAGTTTCTAGCTAAAATTTGATGGTTTCGTTGCACTTTCCGAGTCCGTAGGGTATCTGATTGCCTTAAAAGTACAAGAAAACACTTCAAAAGTGACGTTTCTGAAGAATTTTAACAGTTTTCTTGTATCTGCGAACGCCAGAATGCATAAAATTGACCTAAACGTCTCCTTTTCCTATTCTGAGTCGATTCTGCATGCTTTAAGTGTGTTTGGTGGCTCAGAACCATCAAAAAACGTTGAAATATAGTTCAAATTCAATAAAAATCGACAAAAATACAGTTTCTAGCTAAAATTTGATGGTTTCGTTGCACTTTCCGAGCCCGTAGGGTATCTGATTGGCTTAAAAGTACAAGAAAGCACTTCAAAAGTGACGTTTCTGAAGAATTTTAACAGTTTTCTTGTATCTACGAACGCCAGAATGCATAAAATTGACCTAAACGTCTCCTTTTCCTATTCTGAGTCGATTCTGCATGCTTTAAGTGTGTTTGGTGGCTCAGAACCATCAAAAAACGTTGAAATATAGTTCAAATTCAATAAAAATCGACAAAAATACAGTTTCTAGCTAAAATTTGATGGTTTCGTTGCACTTTCCGAGCCCGTTGGGTATCTGATTGGCTTAAAAGTACAAGAAAACACTTCAAAAGTGACGTTTCTGAAGAATTTTAACAGTTTTCTTGTATCTACGAACGCCAGAATGCATAAAATTGACCTAAACGTCTCCTTTTCCTATTCTGAGTCGATTCTGCATGCTTTAAGTGTGTTTGGTGGCTCAGAACCATCAAAAAACGTTGAAATATAGTTCAAATTCAATAAAAATCGACAAAAATACAGTTTCTAGCTAAAATTTGATGGTTTCGTTGCACTTTCCGAGCCCGTAGGGTATCTGATTGGCTTAAAAGTACAAGAAAACACTTCAAAAGTGACGTTTCTGAAGAATTTTAACAGTTTTCTTGTATCTACGAACGCCAGAATGCATAAAATTGACCTAAACGTCTCCTTTTCCTATTCTGAGTCGATTCTGCATGCTTTAAGTGTGTTTGGTGGCTCAGAACCATCAAAAAACGTTGAAATATAGTTCAAATTCAATAAAAATCGACAAAAATACAGTTTCTAGCTAAAATTTGACGGTTTCGTTGCACTTTCCGAGCCCGTAGGGTATCTGATTGGCTTAAAAGTACAAGAAAACACTTCAAAAGTGACGTTTCTGAAGAATTTTAACAGTTTTCTTGTATCTACGAACGCCAGAATGCATAAAATTGACCTAAACGTCTCCTTTTTTAAATAAATAAATAAATAAATAAATGGTTTATTGCATCCAACAGGGTTACCCCCAATTAATGAATACAAATTACTTAAATTACTTAAATAAGAATATTTAAGCGTAAACTTAGATATAAAAGAAGTACAATTAGATAACTCATATGTATAACTACGTATAACTAAAAATTAATAAAATAAGACAGAAAAAAGAAAGGAAAAAAAAATAAAATAAATAGGAATAATAATAATAATTCAGTCCTATTGACAAGCCTATTCAGGAACTAGCATAACTAACCGAAATTTAATTTTTTAATATCGGATAATTTACAACAAAAAACATCAATTTTGGGGTGCACAATATTTACCATTCGACAAATATTGTGGATAGGGGAATACTTCAAAATATTGGTTCTAGGTGTAGGTAGATAAAGGATATTATTAGACCTAATCCTGAATTTTGAACAATTAAAGTTGAACAGGCTCAGCAGATGGGAACAATTGATTTCATAATTGATAGTCTTGACAAAGAAGCACAAATATTGTATCCTTACACGGTGATCAATGCTGGGGATTGAGAATGTCTGGAGCAGATGTTCTTGAGTGGTGCCTCTTGGTGGGTACGTTCTGTTGATCTTGAAATGTAAATATTTTAAAAATCGACGCTGAACATTTTCTATATCATGGATGTACTTAGTATAATGCGGATACCATACAATAGCAGCATATTCTAATTTGCTTCTGACTAATGAATAATAAAGTAGCTTTATTATAGCTTCATTGTTAATACTACTACTGTTTCTTATAATGAAACCTAGAAGTTTAACAGCATCTGATGTTAGGGTATTAATATGCTCTGAGAAAGATAATTTTACGTCAAATACAACACCCAAATCCTTAACATGTGATGTGCGCAATAAAGAAACATTGTTGACATTATAATCATATTCTATAATTTGTTTTGCTAAGCTAAAAGACAAGATGTAACATTTTTTATTATTTAAAGAGAGACAGTTACTTTTACACCAATTGAAAATTTTATTAAGATCAGATTGAAGTTCTAAGCAATCTTGATGACAAGTGATCCGGCGATACAACTTCAGGTCATCAGCGTATAGAAGAGCCGAAGATTTGATGTCCTTTACTATGTCGTTAATAAAAATATTGAACAGAAAGGGTCCAACGACAGAACCCTGTGGTACGCCTGAGGTAATTTCAAAATTAGTCGAACAAAAATTACAAGATTCAACAAAAGATGATCTGCCACGTAAGTAGCTCCAAAAAAATGTACATAGTTCTACTGAAAAGCCAAACTCAGCGAGTTTTCGAATTAAAATGGTATGATCAAGTCGGTCGAATGCTTTAGAGAAATCAGCATATATAACATCAGTCTGGATACGATTGTCTAAGTTATTGGATAGATGTTGCGTAATAGTCAACAAGTTGGTAACTGTGGACCGTCCTTGAACAAAACCATGCTGATTTCCCACTATAAGATTTTTACATTGATGTCTTAAACCTTCAACTAAGGTCAACTCAAAAACTTTGGCAAAGTTATTCAGAATGGAGATTGGTCGATAGTTTTCGATAAGTGCGCGATTACCTTTTCCTATTCTGAGTCGATTCTGCATGCTTTAAGTGTGTTTGGTGGCTCAGAATCATCAAAAAACGTTGAAATATAGTTCAAATTCAATAAAAATCGACAAAAATACAGTTTCTAGCTAAAATTTGATGGTTTCGTTGCACTTTCCGAGCCCGTAGGGTATCTGATTGGCTTAAAAGTACAAGAAAACACTTCAAAAGTGACGTTTCTGAAGAATTTTAACAGTTTTCTTGTATCTACGAACGCCAGAATGCATAAAGTTGACCTAAACGTCTCCTTTTCCTATTCTGAGTCGATTCTGCATGCTTTAAGTGTGTTTGGTGGCTCAGAACCATCAAAAAACGTTGAAATATAGTTCAAATTCAATAAAAATCGACAAAAATACAGTTTCTAGCTAAAATTTGATGGTTTCGTTGCACTTTCCGAGCCCGTAGGGTATCTGATTGGCTTAAAAGTACAAGAAAACACTTCAAAAGTGACGTTTCTGAAGAATTTTAACAGTTTTCTTGTATCTACGAACGCCAGAATGCAAAAAATTGACCTAAACGTCTCCTTTTCCTATTCTGAGTCGATTCTGCATGCTTTAAGTGTGTTTGGTGGCTCAGAACCATCAAAAAACGTTGAAATATAGTTCAAATTCAATAAAAATCGACAAAAATACAGTTTCTAGCTAAAATTTGATGGTTTCGTTGCACTTTCCGAGCCCGTAGGGTATCTGATTGGCTTAAAAGTACAAGAAAACACTTCAAAAGTGACGTTTCTGAAGAATTTTAACAGTTTTCTTGTATCTACGAACGCCAGAATGCATAAAATTGACCTAAACGTCTCCTTTTCCTATTCTGAGTCGATTCTGCATGCTTTAAGTGTGTTTGGTGGCTCAGAACCATCAAAAAACGTTGAAATATAGTTCAAATTCAATAAAAATCGACAAAAATACAGTTTCTAGCTAAAATTTGATGGTTTCGTTGCACTTTCCGAGCCCGTAGGTTATCTGATTGGCTTAAAAGTACAAGAAAACACTTCAAAAGTGACGTTTCTGAAGAATTTTAACAGTTTTCTTGTATCTACGAACGCCAGAATGCATAAAATTGACCTAAACGTCTCCTTTTCCTATTCTGAGTCGATTCTGCATGCTTTAAGTGTGTTTGGTGGCTCAGAACCATCAAAAAACGTTGAAATATAGTTCAAATTCAATAAAAATCGACAAAAATACAGTTTCTAGCTAAAATTTGATGGTTTCGTTGCACTTTCCAAGCCCGTAGGGTATCTGATTGGCTTAAAAGTACAAGAAAACACTTCAAAAGTGACGTTTCTGAAGAATTTTAACAGTTTTCTTGTATCTACGAACGCCAGAATGCATAAAATTGACCTAAACGTCTCCTTTTCCTATTCTGAGTCGATTCTGCATGCTTTAAGTGTGTTTGGTGGCTCAGAACCATCAAAAAACGTTGAAATATAGTTCAAATTCAATAAAAATCGACAAAAATACAGTTTCTAGCTAAAATTTGATGGTTTCGTTGCACTTTCCGAGCCCGTAGGGTATCTGATTGGCTTAAAAGTACAAGAAAACACTTCAAAAGTGACGTTTCTGAAGAATTTTAACAGTTTTCTTGTATCTACGAACGCCAGAATGCATAAAATTGACCTAAACGTCTCCTTTTCCTATTCTGAGTCGATTCTGCATGCTTTAAGTGTGTTTGGTGGCTCAGAACCATCAAAAAACGTTGAAATATAGTACAAATTCAATAAAAATCGACAAAAATACAGTTTCTAGCTAAAATTTGATGGTTTCGTTGCACTTTCCGAGCCCGTAGGGTATCTGATTGGCTTAAAAGTACAAGAAAACACTTCAAAAGTGACGTTTCTGAAGAATTTTAACAGTTTTCTTGTATCTACGAACGCCAGAATGCATAAAATTGACCTAAACGTCTCCTTTTCCTATTCTGAGTCGATTCTGCATGCTTTAAGTGTGTTTGGTGGCTCAGAACCATCAAAAAACGTTGAAATATAGTTCAAATTCAATAAAAATCGACAAAAATACAGTTTCTAGCTAAAATTTGATGGTTTCGTTGCACTTTCCGAGCCCGTAGGGTATCTGATTTGCTTAAAAGTACAAGAAAACACTTCAAAAGTGACGTTTCTGAAGAATTTTAACAGTTTTCTTGTATCTACGAACGCCAGAATGCATAAAATTGACCTAAACGTCTCCTTTTCCTATTCTGAGTCGATTCTGCATGCTTTAAGTGTGTTTGGTGGCTCAGAACCATCAAAAAACGTTGAAATATAGTTCAAATTCAATAAAAATCGACAAAAATACAGTTTCTAGCTAAAATTTGATGGTTTCGTTGCACTTTCCGAGCCCGTAGGGTATCTGATTGGCTTAAAAGTACAAGAAAACACTTCAAAAGTGACGTTTCTGAAGAATTTTAACAGTTTTCTTGTATCTACGAACGCCAGAATGCATAAAATTGACCTAAACGTCTCCTTTTCCTATTCTGAGTCGATTCTGCATGCTTTAAGTGTGTTTGGTGGCTCAGAACCATCAAAAAACGTTGAAATATAGTTCAAATTCAATAAAAATCGACAAAAATACAGTTTCTAGCTAAAATTTGATGGTTTCGTTGCACTTTCCGAGCCCGTAGGGTATCTGATTGGCTTAAAAGTACAAGAAAACACTTCAAAAGTGACGTTTCTGAAGAATTTTAACAGTTTTCTTGTATCTACGAACGCCAGAATGCATAAAATTGACCTAAACGTCTCCTTTTCCTATTCTGAGTCGATTCTGCATGCTTTAAGTGTGTTTGGTGGCTCAGAACCATCAAAAAACGTTGAAATATAGTTGAAATTCAATAAAAATCGACAAAAATACAGTTTCTAGCTAAAATTTGATGGTTTCGTTGCACTTTCCGAGCCCGTAGGGTATCTGATTGGCTTAAAAGTACAAGAAAGCACTTCAAAAGTGACGTTTCTGAAGAATTTTAACAGTTTTCTTGTATCTACGAACGCCAGAATGCATAAAATTGACCTAAACGTCTCCTTTTCCTATTCTGAGTCGATTCTGCATGCTTTAAGTGTGTTTGGTGGCTCAGAACCATCAAAAAACGTTGAAATATAGTTGAAATTCAATAAAAATCGACAAAAATACAGTTTCTAGCTAAAATTTGATGGTTTCGTTGCACTTTCCGAGCCCGTAGGGTATCTGATTGGCTTAAAAGTACAAGAAAGCACTTCAAAAGTGACGTTTCTGAAGAATTTTAACAGTTTTCTTGTATCTACGAACGCCAGAATGCATAAAATTGACCTAAACGTCTCCTTTTCCTATTCTGAGTCGATTCTGCATGCTTTAAGTGTGTTTGGTGGCTCAGAACCATCAAAAAACGTTGAAATATAGTTCAAATTCAATAAAAATCGACAAAAATACAGTTTCTAGCTAAAATTTGATGGTTTCGTTGCACTTTCCGAGCCCGTAGGGTATCTGATTGGCTTAAAAGTACAAGAAAACACTTCAAAAGTGACGTTTCTGAAGAATTTTAACAGTTTTCTTGTATCTACGAACGCCAGAATGCATAAAATTGACCTAAACGTCTCCTTTTCCTATTCTGAGTCGATTCTGCATGCTTTAAGTGTGTTTGGTGGCTCAGAACCATCAAAAAACGTTGAAATATAGTTCAAATTCAATAAAAATCGACAAAAATACAGTTTCTAGCTAAAATTTGATGGTTTCGTTGCACTTTCCGAGCCCGTAGGGTATCTGATTGGCTTAAAAGTACAAGAAAACACTTCAAAAGTGACGTTTCTGAAGAATTTTAACAGTTTTCTTGTATCTACGAACGCCAGAATGCATAAAATTGACCTAAACGTCTCCTTTTCCTATTCTGAGTCGATTCTGCATGCTTTAAGTGTGTTTGGTGGCTCAGAACCATCAAAAAACGTTGAAATATAGTTCAAATTCAATAAAAATCGACAAAAATACAGTTTCTAGCTAAAATTTGATGGTTTCGTTGCACTTTCCGAGCCCGTTGGGTATCTGATTGGCTTAAAATTACAAGAAAACACTTCAAAAGTGACGTTTCTGAAGAATTTTAACAGTTTTCTTTTATCTACGAACGCCAGAATGCATAAAATTGACCTAAACGTCTCCTTTTCCTATTCTGAGTCGATTCTGCATGCTTTAAGTGTGTTTGGTGGCTCAGAACCATCAAAAAACGTTGAAATATAGTTCAAATTCAATAAAAATCGACAAAAATACAGTTTCTAGCTAAAATTTGATGGTTTCGTTGCACTTTCCGAGCCCGTAGGGTATCTGATTGGCTTAAAAGTACAAGAAAACACTTCAAAAGTGACGTTTCTGAAGAATTTTAACAGTTTTCTTGTATCTACGAACGCCAGAATGCATAAAATTGACCTAAACGTCTCCTTTTCCTATTCTGAGTCGATTCTGCATGCTTTAAGTGTGTTTGGTGGCTCAGAACCATCAAAAAACGTTGAAATATAGTTCAAATTCAATAAAAATCGACAAAAATACAGTTTCTAGCTAAAATTTGATGGTTTCGTTGCACTTTCCGAGCTCGTAGGGTATCTGATTGGCTTAAAAGTACAAGAAAACACTTCAAAAGTGACGTTTCTGAAGAATTTTAACAGTTTTCTTGTATCTACGAACGCCAGAATGCATAAAATTGACCTAAACGTCTCCCTTTCCTATTCTGAGTCGATTCTGCATGCTTTAAGTGTGTTTGGTGGCTCAGAACCATCAAAAAACGTTGAAATATAGTTCAAATTCAATAAAAATCGACAAAAATACAGTTTCTAGCTAAAATTTGATGGTTTCGTTGCACTTTCCGAGCCCGTAGGGTATCTGATTGGCTTAAAAGTACAAGAAAACACTTCAAAAGTGACGTTTCTGAAGAATTTTAACAGTTTTCTTGTATCTACGAACGCCAGAATGCATAAAATTGACCTAAACGTCTCCTTTTCCTATTCTGAGTAGATTCTGCATGCTTTAAGTGTGTTTGGTGGCTCAGAACCATCAAAAAACGTTGAAATATAGTTCAAATTCAATAAAAATCGACAAAAATACAGTTTCTAGCTAAAATTTGATGGTTTCGTTGCACTTTCCGAGCCCGTAGGGTATCTGATTGGCTGAAAAGTACAAGAAAACACTTCAAAAGTGACGTTTCTGAAGAATTTTAACAGTTTTCTTGTATCTACGAACGCCAGAATGCATAAAATTGACCTAAACGTCTCCTTTTCCTATTCTGAGTCGATTCTGCATGCTTTAAGTGTGTTTGGTGGCTCAGAACCATCAAAAACGTTGAAATATAGTTCAAATTCAATAAAAATCGACAAAAATACAGTTTCTAGCTAAAATTTGATGGTTTCGTTGCACTTTCCGAGCCCGTCGGGTATCTGATTGGCTTAAAAGTACAAGAAAACACTTCAAAAGTGACGTTTCTGAAGAATTTTAACAGTTTTCTTGTATCTACGAACGCCAGAATGCATAAAATTGACCTAAACGTCTCCTTTTCCTATTCTGAGTCGATTCTGCATGCTTTAAGTGTGTTTGGTGGCTCAGAACCATCAAAAAACGTTGAAATATAGTTCAAATTCAATAAAAATCGACAAAAATACAGTTTCTAGCTAAAATTTGATGGTTTCGTTGCACTTTCCGAGCCCGTAGGGTATCTGATTGGCTTAAAAGTACAAGAAAACACTTCAAAAGTGACGTTTCTGAAGAATTTTAACAGTTTTCTTGTATCTACGAACGCCAGAATTCATAAAATTGACCTAAACGTCTCCTTTTCCTATTCTGAGTCGATTCTGCATGCTTTAAGTGTGTTTGGTGGCTCAGAACCATCAAAAAACGTTGAAATATAGTTCAAATTCAATAAAAATCGACAAAAATACAGTTTCTAGCTAAAATTTGATGGTTTCGTTGCACTTTCCGAGCCCGTAGGGTATCTGATTGGCTTAAAAGTACAAGAAAACACTTCAAAAGTGACGTTTCTGAAGAATTTTAACAGTTTTCTTGTATCTACGAAAGCCAGAATGCATAAAATTGACCTAAACGTCTCCTTTTCCTATTCTGAGTCGATTCTGCATGCTTTAAGTGTGTTTGGTGGCTCAGAACCATCAAAAAACGTTGAAATATAGTTCAAATTCAATAAAAATCGACAAAAATACAGTTTCTAGCTAAAATTTGATGGTTTCGTTGCACTTTCCGAGCCCGTTGGGTATCTGATTGGCTTAAAAGTACAAGAAAACACTTCAAAAGTGACGTTTCTGAAGAATTTTAACAGTTTTCTTGTATCTACGAACGCCAGAATGCATAAAATTGACCTAAACGTCTAATTTTCCTATTCTGAGTCGATTCTGCATGCTTTAAGGGTGTTTGGTGGCTCAGAACCATCAACGTTGAAATATAGTTCAAATTCAATAAAAATCGACAAAAATACAGTTTCTAGCTAAAATTTGATGGTTTCGTTGCACTTTCCGAGCCCGTAGGGTATCTGATTGGCTTAAAAGTACAAGAAAACACTTCAAAACTGACGTTTCTGAAGAATTTTAACAGTTTTCTTGTATCTACGAACGCCAGAATGCATAAAATTGACCTAAACGTCTCCTTTTCCTATTCTGAGTCGATTCTGCATGCTTTAAGTGTGTTTGGTGGCTCAGAACCATCAAAAAACGTTGAAATATAGTTCAAATTCAATAAAAATCGACAAAAATACAGTTTCTAGCTAAAATTTGATGGTTTCGTTGCACTTTCCGAGCCCGTAGGGTATCTGATTGGCTTAAAAGTACAAGAAAACACTTCAAAAGTGACGTTTCTGAAGAATTTTAACAGTTTTCTTGTATCTACGAACGCCAGAATGCATAAAATTGACCTAAACGTCTCCTTTTCCTATTCTGAGTCGATTCTGCATGCTTTAAGTGTGTTTGGTGGCTCAGAACCATCAAAAAACGTTGAAATATAGTTCAAATTCAATAAAAATCGACAAAAATACAGTTTCTAGCTAAAATTTGATGGTTTCGTTGCACTTTCCGAGCCCGTTGGGTATCTGATTGGCTTAAAAGTACAAGAAAACACTTCAAAAGTGACGTTTCTGAAGAATTTTAACAGTTTTCTTGTATCTACGAACGCCAGAATGCATAAAATTGACCTAAACGTCTCCTTTTCCTATTCTGAGTCGATTCTGCATGCTTTAAGTGTGTTTGGTGGCTCAGAACCATCAAAAAACGTTGAAATATAGTTCAAATTCAATAAAAATCGACAAAAATACAGTTTCTAGCTAAAATTTGATGGTTTCGTTGCACTTTCCGAGCCCGTAGGGTATCTGATTGGCTTAAAAGTACAAGAAAACACTTCAAAAGTGACGTTTCTGAAGAATTTTAACAGTTTTCTTGTATCTACGAACGCCAGAATGCATAAAATTGGCCTAAACGTCTCCTTTTCCTATTCTGAGTCGATTCTGCATGCTTTAAGTGTGTTTGGTGGCTCAGAACCATCAAAAAACGTTGAAATATAGTTCAAATTCAATAAAAATCGACAAAAATACAGTTTCTAGCTAAAATTTGATGGTTTCGTTGCACTTTCCGAGCCCGTAGGGTATCTGATTGGCTTAAAAGTACAAGAAAACACTTCAAAAGTGACGTTTCTGAAGAATTTTAACAGTTTTCTTGTATCTACGAACGCCAGAATGCATAAAATTGACCTAAACGTCTCCTTTTCCTATTCTGAGTCGATTCTGCATGCTTTAAGTGTGTTTGGTGGCTCAGAACCATCAAAAAACGTTGAAATATAGTTCAAATTCAATAAAAATCGACAAAAATACAGTTTCTAGCTAAAATTTGATGGTTTCGTTGCACTTTCCGAGCCCGTAGGGTATCTGATTGGCTTAAAAGTACAAGAAAACACTTCAAAAGTGACGTTTCTGAAGAATTTTAACAGTTTTCTTGTATCTACGAACGCCAGAATGCATAAAATTGACCTAAACGTCTCCTTTTCCTATTCTGAGTCGATTCTGCATGCTTTAAGTGTGTTTGGTGGCTCAGAACCATCAAAAAACGTTGAAATATAGTTCAAATTCAATAAAAATCGACAAAAATACAGTTTCTAGCTAAAATTTGATGGTTTCGTTGCACTTTCCGAGCCCGTAGGGTATCTGATTGGCTTAAAAGTACAAGAAAACACTTCAAAAGTGACGTTTCTGAAGAATTTTAACAGTTTTCTTGTATCTACGAACGCCAGAATGCATAAAATTGACCTAAACGTCTCCTTTTCCTATTCTGAGTCGATTCTGCATGCTTTAAGTGTGTTTGGTGGCTCAGAACCATCAAAAAACGTTGAAATATAGTTCAAATTCAATAAAAATCGACAAAAATACAGTTTCTAGCTAAAATTTGATGGTTTCGTTGCACTTTCCGAGCCCGTTGGGTATCTGATTGGCTTAAAAGTACAAGAAAACATTTCAAAAGTGACGTTTCTGAAGAATTTTAACAGTTTTCTTGTATCTACGAACGCCAGAATGCATAAAATTGACCTAAACGTCTCCTTTTCCTATTCTGAGTCGATTCTGCATGCTTTAAGTGTGTTTGGTGGCTCAGAACCATCAAGAAACGTTGAAATATAGTTCAAATTCAATAAAAATCGACAAAAATACAGTTTCTAGCTAAAATTTGATGGTTTCGTTGCACTTTCCGAGCCCGTAGGGTATCTGATTGGCTTAAAAGTACAAGAAAACACTTCAAAAGTGACGTTTCTGAAGAATTTTAACAGTTTTCTTGTATCTACGAACGCCAGAATGCATAAAATTGACCTAAACGTCTCCTTTTCCTATTCTGAGTCGATTCTGCATGCTTTAAGTGTGTTTGGTGGCTCAGAACCATCAAAAAACGTTGAAATATAGTTCAAATTCAATAAAAATCGACAAAAATACAGTTTCTAGCTAAAATTTGATGGTTTCGTTGCACTTTCCGAGCCCGTTGGGTCTCTGATTGGCTTAACAGTACAAGAAAACACTTCAAAAGTGACGTTTCTGAAGAATTTTAACAGTTTTCTTGTATCTACGAACGCCAGAATGCATAAAATTGACCTAAACGTCTCCTTTTCCTATTCTGAGTCGATTCTGCATGCTTTAAGTGTGTTTGGTGGCTCAGAACCATCAAAAAACGTTGAAATATAGTTCAAATTCAATAAAAATCGACAAAAATACAGTTTCTAGCTAAAATTTGATGGTTTCGTTGCACTTTCCGAGCCCGTAGGGTATCTGATTGGCTTAAAAGTACAACAAAAGTGACGTTTCTGAAGAATTTTAACAGTTTTCTTGTATCTACGAACGCCAGAATGCATAAAATTGACCTAAACGTCTCCTTTTCCTATTCTGAGTCGATTCTGCATGCTTTAAGTGTGTTTGGTGGCTCAGAACCATCAAAAAACGTTGAAATATAGTTCAAATTCAATAAAAATCGACAAAAATACAGTTTCTAGCTAAAATTTGATGGTTTCGTTGCACTTTCCGAGCCCGTAGGGTATCTGATTGGCTTAAAAGTACAAGAAAACACTTCAAAAGTGACGTTTCTGAAGAATTTTAACAGTTTTCTTGTATCTACGAACGCCAGAATGCATAAAATTGACCTAAACGTCTCCTTTTCCTATTCTGAGTCGATTCTGCATGCTTTAAGTGTGTTTGGTGGCTCAGAACCATCAAAAAACGTTGAAATATAGTTCAAATTCAATAAAAATCGACAAAAATACAGTTTCTAGCTAAAATTTGATGGTTTCGTTGCACTTTCCGAGCCCGTAGGGTATCTGATTGGCTTAAAAGTACAAGAAAACACTTCAAAAGTGACGTTTCTGAAGAATTTTAACAGTTTTCTTGTATCTACGAACGCCAGAATGCATAAAATTGACCTAAACGTCTCCTTTTCCTATTCTGAGTCGATTCTGCATGCTTTAAGTGTGTTTGGTGGCTCAGAACCATCAAAAAACGTTGAAATATAGTTCAAATTCAATAAAAATCGACAAAAATACAGTTTCTAGCTAAAATTTGATGGTTTCGTTGCACTTTCCGAGCCCGTAGGGTATCTGATTGGCTTAAAAGTACAAGAAAACACTTCAAAAGTGACGTTTCTGAAGAATTTTAACAGTTTTCTTGTATCTACGAACGCCAGAATGCATAAAATTGACCTAAACGTCTCCTTTTCCTATTCTGAGTCGATTCTGCATGCTTTAAGTGTGTTTGGTGGCTCAGAACCATCAAAAAACGTTGAAATATAGTTCAAATTCAATAAAAATCGACAAAAATACAGTTTCTAGCTAAAATTTGATGGTTTCGTTGCACTTTCCGAGCCCGTAGGGCATCTGATTGGCTTAAAAGTACAAGAAAACACTTCAAAAGTGACGTTTCTGAAGAATTTTAACAGTTTTCTTGTATCTACGAACGCCAGAATGCATAAAATTGACCTAAACGTCTCCTTTTCCTATTCTGAGTCGATTCTGCATGCTTTAAGTGTGTTTGGTGGCTCAGAACCATCAAAAAACGTTGAAATATAGTTCAAATTCAATAAAAATCGACAAAAATACAGTTTCTAGCTAAAATTTGATGGTTTCGTTGCACTTTCCGAGCCCGTAGGGTATCTGATTGGCTTAAAAGTACAAGAAAACACTTCAAAAGTGACGTTTCTGAAGAATTTTAACAGTTTTCTTGTATCTACGAACGCCAGAATGCATAAAATTGACCTAAACGTCTCCTTTTCCTATTCTGAGTCGATTCTGCATGCTTTAAGTGTGTTTGGTGGCTCAGAACCATCAAAAAACGTTGAAATATAGTTCAAATTCAATAAAAATCGACAAAAATACAGTTTCTAGCTAAAATTTGATGGTTTCGTTGCACTTTCCGAGCCCGTAGGGTATCTGATTGGCTTAAAAGTACAAGAAAACACTTCAAAAGTGACGTTTCTGAAGAATTTTAACAGTTTTCTTGTATCTACGAACGCCAGAATGCATAAAATTGACCTAAACGTCTCCTTTTCCTATTCTGAGTCGATTCTGCATGCTTTAAGTGTGTTTGGTGGCTCAGAACCATCAAAAAACGTTGAAATATAGTTCAAATTCAATAAAAATCGACAAAAATACAGTTTCTAGCTAAAATTTGATGGTTTCGTTGCACTTTCCGAGCCCGTAGGGTATCTGATTGGCTTAAAAGTACAAGAAAACACTTCAAAAGTGACGTTCCTGAAGAATTTTAACAGTTTTCTTGTATCTACGAACGCCAGAATGCATAAAATTGACCTAAACGTCTCCTTTTCCTATTCTGAGTCGATTCTGCATGCTTTAAGTGTGTTTGGTGGCTCAGAACCATCAAAAAACGTTGAAATATAGTTCAAATTCAATAAAAATCGACAAAAATACAGTTTCTAGCTAAAATTTGATGGTTTCGTTGCACTTTCCGAGCCCGTAGGGTATCTGATTGGCTTAAAAGTACAAGAAAACACTTCAAAAGTGACGTTTCAGAAGAATTTTAACAGTTTTCTTGTATCTACGAACGCCAGAATGCATAAAATTGACCTAAACGTCTCCTTTTCCTATTCTGAGTCGATTCTGCATGCTTTAAGTGTGTTTGGTGGCTCAGAACCATCAAAAAACGTTGAAATATAGTTCAAATTCAATAAAAATCGACAAAAATACAGTTTCTAGCTAAAATTTGATGGTTTCGTTGCACTTTCCGAGCCCGTAGGGTATCTGATTGGCTTAAAAGTACAAGAAAACACTTCAAAAGTGACGTTTCTGAAGAATTTTAACAGTTTTCTTGTATCTACGAACGCCAGAATGCATAAAATTGACCTAAACGTCTCCTTTTCCTATTCTGAGTCGATTCTGCATGCTTTAAATGTGTTTGGTGGCTCAGAACCATCAAAAAACTTTGAAATATAGTTCAAATTCAATAAAAATCGACAAAAATACAGTTTCTAGCTAAAATTTGATGGTTTCGTTGCACTTTCCGAGCCCGTAGGGTATCTGATTGGCTTAAAAGTACAAGAAAACTCTTCAAAAGTGACTTTTCTGAAGAATTTTAACAGTTTTCTTGTATCTACGAACGCCAGAATGCATAAAATTGACCTAAACGTCTCCTTTTCCTATTCTGAGTCGATTCTGCATGCTTTAAGTGTGTTTGGTGGCTCAGAACCATCAAAAAACGTTGAAATATAGTTCAAATTCAATGAAAATCGACAAAAATACAGTTTCTAGCTAAAATTTGATGGTTTCGTTGCGCTTTCCGAGCCCGTAGGGTATCTGATTGGCTTAAAAGTACAAGAAAACACTTCAAAAGTGATGTTTCTGAAGAATTTTAACAGTTTTCTTGTATCTACGAACGCCAGAATGCATAAAATTGACCTAAACGTCTCCTTTTCCTATTCTGAGTCGATTCTGCATGCTTTAAGTGTGTTTGGTGGCTCAGAACCATCAAAAAACGTTGAAATATAGTTCAAATTCAATAAAAATCGACGAAAATACAGTTTCTAGCTAAAATTTGATGGTTTCGTTGCACTTTCCGAGCCCGTAGGGTATCTGATTGGCTTAAAAGTACAAGAAAACACTTCAAAAGTGACGTTTCTGAAGAATTTTAACAGTTTTCTTGTATCTACGAACGCCAGAATGCATAAAATTGACCTAAACGTCTCCTTTTCCTATTCTGAGTCGATTCTGCATGCTTTAAGTGTGTTTGGTGGCTCAGAACCATCAAAAAACGTTGAAATATAGTTCAAATTCAATAAAAATCGACAAATATACAGTTTCTAGCTAAAATTTGATGGTTTCGTTGCACTTTCCGAGCCCGTGGGGTATCTGATTGGCTTAAAAGTACAAGAAAACACTTCAAAAGTGACGTTTCTGAAGAATTTTAACAGTTTTCTTGTATCTACGAACGCCAGAATGCATAAAATTGACCTAAACGTCTCCTTTTCCTATTCTGAGTCGATTCTGCATGCTTTAAGTGTGTTTGGTGGCTCAGAACCATCAAAAAACGTTGAAATATAAATCAAATTCAATAAAAATCGACAAAAATACAGTTTCTAGCTAAAATTTGATGGTTTCGTTGCACTTTCCGAGCCCGTAGGGTATCTGATTGGCTTAAAAGTACAAGAAAACACTTCAAAAGTGACGTTTCTGAAGAATTTTAACAGTTTTCTTGTATCTACGAACGCCAGAATGCATAAAATTGACCTAAACGTCTCCTTTTCCTATTCTGAGTCGATTCTGCATGCTTTAAGTGTGTTTGGTGGCTCAGAACCATCAAAAAACGTTGAAATATAGTTCAAATTCAATAAAAATCGACAAAAATACAGTTTCTAGCTAAAATTTGATGGTTTCGTTGCACTTTCCGAGCCCGTAGGGTATCTGATTGGCTTAAAAGTACAAGAAAACACTTCAAAAGTGACGTTTCTGAAGAATTTTAACAGTTTTCTTGTATCTACGATCGCCAGAATGCATAAAATTGACCTAAACGTCTCCTTTTCCTATTCTGAGTCGATTCTGCATGCTTTAAGTGTGTTTGGTGGCTCAGAACCATCAAAAAACGTTGAAATATAGTTCAAATTCAATAAAAATCGACAAAAATACAGTTTCTAGCTAAAATTTGATGGTTTCGTTGCACTTTCCGAGCCCGTAGGGTATCTGATTGGCTTAAAAGTACAAGAAAACACTTCAAAAGTGACGTTTCTGAAGAATTTTAACAGTTTTCTTGTATCTACGAACGCCAGAATGCATAAAATTGACCTAAACGTCTCCTTTTCCTATTCTGAGTCGATTCTGCATGCTTTAAGTGTGTTTGGTGGCTCAGAACCATCAAAAAACGTTGAAATATAGTTCAAATTCAATAAAAATCGACAAAAATACAGTTTCTAGCTAAAATTTGATGGTTTCGTTGCACTTTCCGAGCCCGTAGGGTATCTGATTGGCTTAAAAGTACAAGAAAACACTTCAAAAGTGACGTTTCTGAAGAATTTTAACAGTTTTCTTGTATCTACGAACGCCAGAATGCATAAAATTGACCTAAACGTCTCCTTTTCCTATTCTGAGTCGATTCTGCATGCTTTAAGTGTGTTTGGTGGCTCAGAACCATCAAAAAACGTTGAAATATAGTTCAAATTCAATAAAAATTGACAAAAATACAGTTTCTAGCTAAAATTTGATGGTTTCGTTGCACTTTCCGAGCCCGTCGGGTATCTGATTGGCTTAAAAGTACAAGAAAACACTTCAAAAGTGACGTTTCTGAAGAATTTTAACAGTTTTCTTGTATCTACGAACGCCAGAATGCATAAAATTGACCTAAACGTCTCCTTTTCCTATTCTGAGTCGATTCTGCATGCTTTAAGTGTGTTTGGTGGCTCAGAACCATCAAAAAACGTTGAAATATAGTTCAAATTCAATAAAAATCGACAAAAATACAGTTTCTAGCTAAAATTTGATGGTTTCGTTGCACTTTCCGAGCCCGTAGGGTATCTGATTGGCTTAAAAGTACAAGAAAACACTTCAAAAGTGACGTTTCTGAAGAATTTTAACAGTTTTCTTGTATCTACGAACGCCAGAATGCATAAAATTGACCTAAACGTCTCCTTTTCCTATTCTGAGTCGATTCTGCATGCTTTAAGTGTGTTTGGTGGCTCAGAACCATCAAAAAACGTTGAAATATAGTTCAAATTCAATAAAAATCGACAAAAATACAGTTTCTAGCTAAAATTTGATGGTTTCGTTGCACTTTCCGAGCCCGTAGGGTATCTGATTGGCTTAAAAGTACAAGAAAACACTTCAAAAGTGACGTTTCTGAAGAATTTTAACAGTTTTCTTGTATCTACGAACGCCAGAATGCATAAAATTGACCTAAACGTCTCCTTTTCCTATTCTGAGTCGATTCTGCATGCTTTAAGTGTGTTTGGTGGCTCAGAACCATCAAAAAACGTTGAAATATAGTTCAAATTCAATAAAAATCGACAAAAATACAGTTTCTAGCTAAAATTTGATGGTTTCGTTGCACTTTCCGAGCCCGTAGGGTATCTGATTGGCTTAAAAGTACAAGAAAACACTTCAAAAGTGACGTTTCTGAAGAATTTTAACAGTTTTCTTGTATCTACGAACGCCAGAATGCATAAAATTGACCTAAACGTCTCCTTTTCCTATTCTGAGTCGATTCTGCATGCTTTAAGTGTGTTTGGTGGCTCAGAACCATCAAAAAACGTTGAAATATAGTTCAAATTCAATAAAAATCGACAAAAATACAGTTTCTAGCTAAAATTTGATGGTTTCGTTGCACTTTCCGAGCCCGTAGGGTATCTGATTGGCTTAAAAGTACAAGAAAACACTTCAAAAGTGACGTTTCTGAAGAATTTTAACAGTTTTCTTGTATCTACGAACGCCAGAATGCATAAAATTGACCTAAACGTCTCCTTTTCCTATTCTGAGTCGATTCTGCATGCTTTAAGTGTGTTTGGTGGCTCAGAACCATCAAAAAACGTTGAAATATAGTTCAAATTCAATAAAAATCGACAAAAATACAGTTTCTAGCTAAAATTTGATGGTTTCGTTGCACTTTCCGAGCCCGTAGGGTATCTGATTGGCTTAAAAGTACAAGAAAACACTTCAAGAGTGACGTTTCTGAAGAATTTTAACAGTTTTCTTGTATCTACGAACGCCAGAATGCATAAAATTGACCTAAACGTCCCCTTTTCCTATTCTGAGTCGATTCTGCATGCTTTAAGTGTGTTTGGTGGCTCAGAACCATCAAAAAACGTTGAAATATAGTTCAAATTCAATAAAAATCGACAAAAATACAGTTTCTAGCTAAAATTTGATGGTTTCGTTGCACTTTCCGAGCCCGTAGGGTATCTGATTGGCTTAAAAGTACAAGAAAACACTTCAAAAGTGACGTTTCTGAAGAATTTTAACAGTTTTCTTGTATCTACGAACGCCAGAATGCATAAAATTGACCTAAACGTCTCCTTTTCCTATTCTGAGTCGATTCTGCATGCTTTAAGTGTGTTTGGTGGCTCAGAACCATCAAAAAACGTTGAAATATAGTTCAAATTCAATAAAAATCGACAAAAATACAGTTTCTAGCTAAAATTTGATGGTTTCGTTGCACTTTCCGAGCCCGTAGGTTATCTGATTGGCTTAAAAGTAAAAGAAAACACTTCAAAAGTGACGTTTCTGAAGAATTTTAACAGTTTTCTTGTATCTACGAACGCCAGAATGCATAAAATTGACCTAAACGTCTCCTTTTCCTATTCTGAGTCGATTCTGCATGCTTTAAGTGTGTTTGGTGGCTCAGAACCATAAAAAAACGTTGAAATATAGTTCAAATTCAATAAAAATCGACAAAAATACAGTTTCTAGCTAAAATTTGATGGTTTCGTTGCACTTTCCGAGCCCGTAGGGTATCTGATTGGCTTAAAAGTACAAGAAAACACTTCAAAAGTGACGTTTCTGAAGAATTTTAACAGTTTTCTTGTATCTACGAACGCCAGAATGCATAAAATTGACCTAAACGTCTCCTTTTCCTATTCTGAGTCGATTCTGCATGCTTTAAGTGTGTTTGGTGGCTCAGAACCATCAAAAAACGTTGAAATATAGTTCAAATTCAATAAAAATCGACAAAAATACAGTTTCTAGCTAAAATTTGATGGTTTCGTTGCACTTTCCGAGCCCGTTGGGTATCTGATTGGCTTAAAAGTACAAGAAAACACTTCAAAAGTGACGTTTCTGAAGAATTTTAACAGTTTTCTTGTATCTACGAACGCCAGAATGCATAAAATTGACCTAAACGTCTCCTTTTCCTATTCTGAGTCGATTCTGCATGCTTTAAGTGTGTTTGGTGGCTCAGAACCATCAAAAAACGTTGAAATATAGTTCAAATTCAATAAAAATCGACAAAAATACAGTTTCTAGCTAAAATTTGATGGTTTCGTTGCACTTTCCGAGCCCGTAGGGTATCTGATTGGCTTAAAAGTACAAGAAAACACTTCAAAAGTGACGTTTCTGAAGAATTTTAACAGTTTTCTTGTATCTACGAACGCCAGAATGCATAAAATTGACCTAAACGTCTCCTTTTCCTATTCTGAGTCGATTCTGCATGCTTTAAGTGTGTTTGGTGGCTCAGAACCATCAAAAAACGTTGAAATATAGTTCAAATTCAATAAAAATCGACAAAAATACAGTTTCTAGCTAAAATTTGATGGTTTCGTTGCACTCTCCGAGCCCGTAGGGTATCTGATTGGCTTAAAAGTACAAGAAAACACTTCAAAAGTGACGTTTCTGAAGAATTTTAACAGTTTTCTTGTATCTACGAACGCCAGAATGCATAAAATTGACCTAAACGTCTCCTTTTCCTATTCTGAGTCGATTCTGCATGCTTTAAGTGTGTTTGGTGGCTCAGAACCATCAAAAAACGTTGAAATATAGTTCAAATTCAATAAAAATCGACAAAAATACAGTTTCTAGCTAAAATTTGATGGTTTCGTTGCACTTTCCGAGCCCGTGGGGTATCTGATTGGCTTAAAAGTACAAGAAAACACTTCAAAAGTGACGTTTCTGAAGAATTTTAACAGTTTTCTTGTATCTACGAACGCCAGAATGCATAAAATTGACCTAAACGTCTCCTTTTCCTATTCTGAGTCGATTCTGCATGCTTTAAGTGTGTTTGGTGGCTCAGAACCATCAAAAAACGTTGAAATATAGTTCAAATTCAATAAAAATCGACAAAAATACAGTTTCTAGCTAAAATTTGATGGTTTCGTTGCACTTTCCGAGCCCATAGGGTATCTGATTGGCTTAAAAGTACAAGAAAACACTTCATAAGTGACGTTTCTGAAGAATTTTAACAGTTTTCTTGTATCTACGAACGCCAGAATGCATAAAATTGACCTAAACGTCTCCTTTTCCTATTCTGAGTCGATTCTGCATGCTTTAAGTGTGTTTGGTGGCTCAGAACCATCAAAAAACGTTGAAATATAGTTCAAATTCAATAAAAATCGACAAAAATACAGTTTCTAGCTAAAATTTGATGGTTTCGTTGCACTTTCCGAGCCCGTAGGGTATCTGATTGGCTTAAAAGTACAAGAAAACACTTCAAAAGTGACGTTTCTGAAGAATTTTAACAGTTTTCTTGTATCTACGAACGCCAGAATGCATAAAATTGACCTAAACGTCTCCTTTTCCTATTCTGAGTCGATTCTGCATGCTTTAAGTGTGTTTGGTGGCTCAGAACCATCAAAAAACGTTGAAATATAGTTCAAATTCAATAAAAATCGACAAAAATACAGTTTCTAGCTAAAATTTGATGGTTTCGTTGCACTTTCCGAGCCCGTAGGGTATCTGATTGGCTTAAAAGTACAAGAAAACACTTCAAAAGTGACGTTTCTGAAGAATTTTAACAGTTTTCTTGTATCTACGAACGCCAGAATGCATAAAATTGACCTAAACGTCTCCTTTTCCTATTCTGAGTCGATTCTGCATGCTTTAAGTGTGTTTGGTGGCTCAGAACCATCAAAAAACGTTGAAATATAGTTCAAATTCAATAAAAATCGACAAAAATACAGTTTCTAGCTAAAATTTGATGGTTTCGTTGCACTTTCCGAGCCCGTGGGGTATCTGATTGGCTTAAAAGTACAAGAAAACACTTCAAAAGTGACGTTTCTGAAGAATTTTAACAGTTTTCTTGTATCTACGAACGCCAGAATGCATAAAATTGACCTAAACGTCTCCTTTTCCTATTCTGAGTCGATTCTGCATGCTTTAAGTGTGTTTGGTGGCTCAGAACCATCAAAAAACGTTGAAATATAGTTCAAATTCAATAAAAATCGACAAAAATACAGTTTCTAGCTAAAATTTGATGGTTTCGTTGCACTTTCCGAGCCCATAGGGTATCTGATTGGCTTAAAAGTACAAGAAAACACTTCATAAGTGACGTTTCTGAAGAATTTTAACAGTTTTCTTGTATCTACGAACGCCAGAATGCATAAAATTGACCTAAACGTCTCCTTTTCCTATTCTGAGTCGATTCTGCATGCTTTAAGTGTGTTTGGTGGCTCAGAACCATCAAAAAACGTTGAAATATAGTTCAAATTCAATAAAAATCGACAAAAATACAGTTTCTAGCTAAAATTTGATGGTTTCGTTGCACTTTCCGAGCCCGTTGGGTATCTGATTGGCTTAAAAGTACAAGAAAACACTTCAAAAGTGACGTTTCTGAAGAATTTTAACAGTTTTCTTGTATCTACGAACGCCAGAATGCATAAAATTGACCTAAACGTCTCCTTTTCCTATTCTGAGTCGATTCTGCATGCTTTAAGTGTGTTTGGTGGCTCAGAACCATCAAAAAACGTTGAAATATAGTTCAAATTCAATAAAAATCGACAAAAATACAGTTTCTAGCTAAAATTTGATGGTTTCGTTGCACTTTCCGAGCCCGTAGGGTATCTGATTGGCTTAAAAGGACAAGAAAACACTTCAAAAGTGACGTTTCTGAGGAATTTTAACAGTTTTCTTGTATCTACGAACGCCAGAATGCATAAAATTGACCTAAACGTCTCCTTTTCCTATTCTGAGTCGATTCTGCATGCTTTAAGTGTGTTTGGTGGCTCAGAACCATCAAAAAACGTTGAAATATAGTTCAAATTCAATAAAAATCGACAAAAATACAGTTTCTAGCTAAAATTTGATGGTTTCGTTGCACTTTCCGAGCCCGTGGGGTATCTGATTGGCTTAAAAGTACAAGAAAACACTTCAAAAGTGACGTTTCTGAAGAATTTTAACAGTTTTCTTGTATCTACGAACGCCAGAATGCATAAAATTGACCTAAACGTCTCCTTTTCCTATTCTGAGTCGATTCTGCATGCTTTAAGTGTGTTTGGTGGCTCAGAACCATCAAAAAACGTTGAAATATAGTTCAAATTCAATAAAAATCGACAAAAATACAGTTTCTAGCTAAAATTTGATGGTTTCGTTGCACTTTCCGAGCCCATAGGGTATCTGATTGGCTTAAAAGTACAAGAAAACACTTCATAAGTGACGTTTCTGAAGAATTTTAACAGTTTTCTTGTATCTACGAACGCCAGAATGCATAAAATTGACCTAAACGTCTCCTTTTCCTATTCTGAGTCGATTCTGCATGCTTTAAGTGTGTTTGGTGGCTCAGAACCATCAAAAAACGTTGAAATATAGTTCAAATTCAATAAAAATCGACAAAAATACAGTTTCTAGCTAAAATTTGATGGTTTCGTTGCACTTTCCGAGCCCGTTGGGTATCTGATTGGCTTAAAAGTACAAGAAAACACTTCAAAAGTGACGTTTCTGAAGAATTTTAACAGTTTTCTTGTATCTACGAACGCCAGAATGCATAAAATTGACCTAAACGTCTCCTTTTCCTATTCTGAGTCGATTCTGCATGCTTTAAGTGTGTTTGGTGGCTCAGAACCATCAAAAAACGTTGAAATATAGTTCAAATTCAATAAAAATCGACAAAAATACAGTTTCTAGCTAAAATTTGATGGTTTCGTTGCACTTTCCGAGCCCGTAGGGTATCTGATTGGCTTAAAAGGACAAGAAAACACTTCAAAAGTGACGTTTCTGAGGAATTTTAACAGTTTTCTTGTATCTACGAACGCCAGAATGCATAAAATTGACCTAAACGTCTCCTTTTCCTATTCTGAGTCGATTCTGCATGCTTTAAGTGTGTTTGGTGGCTCAGAACCATCAAAAAACGTTGAAATATAGTAAAAATTCAATAAAAATCGACAAAAATACAGTTTCTAGCTAAAATTTGATGGTTTCGTTGCACTTTCCGAGCCCGTAGGGTATCTGATTGGCTTAAAAGTACAAGAAATCACTTCAAAAGTGACGTTTCTGAAGAATTTTAACAGTTTTCTTGTATCTACGAACGCCAGAATGCATAAAATTGACCTAAACGTCTCCTTTTCCTATTCTGAGTCGATTCTGCATGCTTTAAGTGTGTTTGGTGGCTCAGAACCATCAAAAAACGTTGAAATATAGTTCAAATTCAATAAAAATCGACAAAAATACAGTTTCTAGCTAAAATTTGATGGTTTCGTTGCACTTTCCGAGCCCGTAGGGTATCTGATTGGCTTAAAAGTACAAGAAAACACTTCAAAAGTGACGTTTCTGAAGAATTTTAACAGTCACTTTTGAAGTGTTTTCTTGTACTTTTAAGCCAATCAGATACCCTACGGGCTCGGAAAGTGCAACGAAACCATCAAATTTTAGCTAGAAACTGTATTTTTGTCGATTTTTATTGAATTTGAACTATATTTCAACGTTTTTTGATGGTTCTGAGCCACCAAACACACTTAAAGCATGCAGAATCGACTCAGAATAGGAAAAGGAGACGTTTAGGTCAATTTTATGCATTCTGGCGTTCGTAGATACAAGAAAACTGTTAAAATTCTTCAGAAACGTCACTTTTGAAGTGTTTTCTTGTACTTTTAAGCCAATCAGATACCCTACGGGCTCGGAAAGTGCAACGAAACCATCAAATTTTAGCTAGAAACTGTATTTTTGTCGATTTTTATTGAATTTGAACTATATTTCAACGTTTTTTGATGGTTCTGAGCCACCAAACACACTTAAAGCATGCAGAATCGACTCAGAATAGGAAAAGGAGACGTTTAGGTCAATTTTATGCATTCTGGCGTTCGTAGATACAAGAAAACTGTTAAAATTCTTCAGAAACGTCACTTTTGAAGTGTTTTCTTGTACTTTTAAGCCAATCAGATACCCTGCGGGCTCGGAAAGTGCAACGAAACCATCAAATTTTAGCTAGAAACTGTATTTTTGTCGATTTTTATTGAATTTGAACTATATTTCAACGTTTTTTGATGGTTCTGAGCCACCAAACACACTTAAAGCATGCAGAATCGACTCAGAATAGGAAAAGGAGACGTTTAGGTCAATTTTATGCATTCTGGCGTTCGTAGATACAAGAAAACTGTTAAAATTCTTCAGAAACGTCACTTTTGAAGTGTTTTCTTGTACTTTTAAGCCAATCAGATACCCTACGGGCTCGGAAAGTGCAACGAAACCATCAAATTTTAGCTAGAAACTGTATTTTTGTCGATTTTTATTGAATTTGAACTATATTTCAACGTTTTTTGATGGTTCTGAGCCACCAAACACACTTAAAGCATGCAGAATCGACTCAGAATAGGAAAAGGAGACGTTTAGGTCAATTTTATGCATTCTGGCGTTCGTAGATACAAGAAAACTGTTAAAATTCTTCAGAAACGTCACTTTTGAAGTGTTTTCTTGTACTTTTAAGCCAATCAGATACCCTGCGGGCTCGGAAAGTGCAACGAAACCATCAAATTTTAGCTAGAAACTGTATTTTTGTCGATTTTTATTGAATTTGAACTATATTTCAACGTTTTTTGATGGTTCTGAGCCACCAAACACACTTAAAGCATGCAGAATCGACTCAGAATAGGAAAAGGAGACGTTTAGGTCAATTTTATGCATTCTGGCGTTCGTAGATACAAGAAAACTGTTAAAATTCTTCAGAAACGTCACTTTTGAAGTGTTTTCTTGTACTTTTAAGTCAATCAGATACCCTACGGGCTCGGAAAGTGCAACGAAACCATCAAATTTTAGCTAGAAACTGTATTTTTGTCGATTTTTAATGAATTTGAACTATATTTCAACGTTTTTTGATGGTTCTGAGCCACCAAACACACTTAAAGCATGCAGAATCGACTCAGAATAGGAAAAGGAGACGTTTAGGTCAATTTTATGCATTCTGGCGTTCGAAGATACAAGAAAACTGTTAAAATTCTTCAGAAACGTCACTTTTGAAGTGTTTTCTTGCACTTTTAAGCCAATCAGATACCCTACGGGCTCGGAAAGTGCAACGAAACCATCAAATTTTAGCTAGAAACTGTATTTTTGTCGATTTTTATTGAATTTGAACTATATTTCAACGTTTTTTGATGGTTCTGAGCCACCAAACACACTTAAAGCATGCAGAATCGACTCAGAATAGGAAAAGGAGACGTTTAGGTCAATTTTATGCATTCTGGCGTTCGTAGATACAAGAAAACTGTTAAAATTCTTCAGAAACGTCACTTTTGAAGTGTTTTCTTGTACTTTTAAGCCAATCAGATACCCTGCGGGCTCGGAAAGTGCAACGAAACCATCAAATTTTAGCTAGAAACTGTATTTTTGTCGATTTTTATTGAATTTGAACTATATTTCAACGTTTTTTGATGGTTCTGAGCCACCAAACACACTTAAAGCATGCAGAATCGACTCAGAATAGGAAAAGGAGACGTTTAGGTCAATTTTATGCATTCTGGCGTTCGTAGATACAAGAAAACTGTTAAAATTCTTCAGAAACGTCACTTTTGAAGTGTTTTCTTGTACTATTAAGCCAATCAGATACCCTACGGGCTCGGAAAGTGCAACGAAACCATCAAATTTTAGCTAGAAACTGTATTTTTGTCGATTTTTATTGAATTTGAACTATATTTCAACGTTTTTTGATGGTTCTGAGCCACCAAACACACTTAAAGCATGCAGAATCGACTCAGAATAGGAAAAGGAGACGTTTAGGTCAATTTTATGCATTCTGGCGTTCGTAGATACAAGAAAACTGTTAAAATTCTTCAGAAACGTCACTTTTGAAGTGTTTTCTTGTACTTTTAAGCCAATCAGACACCCAACGGGCTCGGAAAGTGCAACGAAACCATCAAATTTTAGCTAGAAACTGTATTTTTGTCGATTTTTATTGAATTTGAACTATATTTCAACGTTTTTTGATGGTTCTGAGCCACCAAACTCACTTAAAGCATGCAGAATCGACTCAGAATAGGAAAAGGAGACGTTTAGGTCAATTTTATGCATTCTGGCGTGCGTAGATACAAGAAAACAGTTAAAATTCTTCAGAAACGTCACTTTTCAAGTGTTTTCTTGTACTTTTAAGCCAATCAGATACCCTACGGGCTCGGAAAGTGCAACGAAACCATCAAATTTTAGCTAGAAACTGTATTTTTGTCGATTTTTATTGAATTTGAACTATATTTCAACGTTTTTTGATGGTTCTGAGTCACCAAACACACTTAAAGCATGCAGAATCGACTCAGAATAGGAAAAGGAGACGTTTAGGTCAATTTTATGCATTCTGGCGTTCGTAGATAAAAGAAAACTGTTAAAATTCTACAGAAACGTCACTTTTGAAGTGTTTTCTTGTACTTTTAAGCCAATCAGATACCCTACGGGCTCGGAAAGTGCAACGAAACCATCAAATTTTAGCTAGAAACTGTATTTTTGTCGATTTTTATTGAATTTGAACTATATTTCAACGTTTTTTGATGGTTCTGAGCCACCAAACACACTTAAAGCATGCAGAATCGACTCAGAATAGGAAAAGGAGACGTTTAGGTCAATTTTATGCATTCTGGCGTTCGTAGATACAAGAAAACTGTTAAAATTCTTCAGAAACGTCACTTTTGAAGTGTTTTCTTGTACTTTTAAGCCAATCAGATACCCTACGGGCTCGGAAAGTGCAACGAAACCATCAAATTTTAGCTAGAAACTGTATTTTTGTCGATTTTTATTGAATTTGAACTATATTTCAACGTTTTTTGATGGTTCTGAGCCACCAAACACACTTAAAGCATGCAGAATCGACTCAGAATAGGAAAAGGAGACGTTTAGGTCAATTTTATGCATTCTGGCGTTCGTAGATACAAGAAAACTGTTAAAATTCTTCAGAAACGTCACTTTTGAAGTGTTTTCTTGTACTTTTAAGCCAATCAGATACCCTACAGGCTCGGAAAGTGCAACGAAACCATCAAATTTTAGCTAGAAACTGTATTTTTGTCGATTTTTATTGAATTTGAACTATATTTCAACGTTTTTTGATGGTTCTGAGCCACCAAACACACTTAAAGCATGCAGAATCGTCTCAGAATAGGAAAAGGAGACGTTTAGGTCAATTTTATGCATTCTGGCGTTCGTAGATACAAGAAAACTGTTAAAATTCTTCAGAAACGTCACTTTTGAAGTGTTTTCTTGTACTTTTAAGCCAATCAGATACCCTACGGGCTCGGAAAGTGCAACGAAACCATCAAATTTTAGCTAGAAACTGTATTTTTGTCGATTTTTATTGAATTTGAACTATATTTCAACGTTTTTTGATAGTTCTGAGCCACCAAACACACTTAAAGCATGCAGAATCGACTCAGAATAGGAAAAGGAGACGTTTAGGTCAATTTTATGCATTCTGGCGTTCGTAGATACAAGAAAACTGTTAAAATTCTTCAGAAACGTCACTTTTGAAGTGTTTTCTTGTACTTTTAAGCCAATCAGATACCCTACGGGCTCGGAAAGTGCAACGAAACCATCAAATTTTAGCTAGAAACTGTATTTTTGTCGATTTTTATTGAATTTGAACTATATTTCAACGTTTTTTGATGGTTCTGAGCCACCAAACACACTTAAAGCATGCAGAATCGACTCAGAATAGGAAAAGGAGACGTTTAGGTCAATTTTATGCATTCTGGCGTTCGTAGATACAAGAAAACTGTTAAAATTCTTCAGAAACGTCACTTTTGAAGTGTTTTCTTGTACTTTTAAGCCAATCAGATACCCTACGGGCTCGGAAAGTGCAACGAAACCATCAAATTTTAGCTAGAAACTGTATTTTTGTCGATTTTTATTGAATTTGAACTATATTTCAACGTTTTTTGATGGTTCTGAGCCACCAAACACACTTAAAGCATGCAGAATCGACTCAGAATAGGAAAAGGAGACGTTTAGGTCAATTTTATGCATTCTGGCGTTCGTAGATACAAGAAAACTGTTAAAATTCTTCAGAAACGTCACTTTTGAAGTGTTTTCTTGTACTTTTAAGCCAATCAGATACCCTACGGGCTCGGAAAGTGCAACGAAACCATCAAATTTTAGCTAGAAACTGTATTTTTGTCGATTTTTATTGAATTTGAACTATATTTCAACGTCTTTTGATGGTTCTGAGCCACCAAACACACTTAAAGCATGCAGAATCGACTCAGAATAGGAAAAGGAGACGTTTAGGTCAATTTTATGCATTCTGGCGTTCGTAGATACAAGAAAACTGTTAAAATTCTTCAGAAACGTCACTTTTGAAGTGTTTTCTTGTACTTTTAAGCCAATCAGATACCCTACGGGCTCGGAAAGTGCAACGAAACCATCAAATTTTAGCTAGAAACTGTATTTTTGTCGATTTTTATTGAATTTGAACTATATTTCAACGTTTTTTGATGGTTCTGAGCCACCAAACACACTTAAAGCATGCAGAATCGACTCAGAATAGGAAAAGGAGACGTTTAGGTCAATTTTATGCATTCTGGCGTTCGTAGATACAAGAAAACTGTTAAAATTCTTCAGAAACGTCACTTTTGAAGTGTTTTCTTGTACTTTTAAGCCAATCAGATACCCTACGGGCTCGGAAAGTGCAACGAAACCATCAAATTTTAGCTAGAAACTGTATTTTTGTCGATTTTTATTGAATTTGAACTATATTTCAACGTTTTTTGATGGTTCTGAGCCACCAAACACGCTTAAAGCATGCAGAATCGACTCAGAATAGGAAAAGGAGACGTTTAGGTCAATTTTATGCATTCTGGCGTTCGTAGATACAAGAAAACTGTTAAAATTCTTCAGAAACGTCACTTTTGAAGTGTTTTCTTGTACTTTTAAGCCAATCAGATACCCTACGGGCTCGGAAAGTGCAACGAAACCATCAAATTTTAGCTAGAAACTGTATTTTTGTCGATTTTTATTGAATTTGAACTATATTTCAACGTTTTTTGATGGTTCTGAGCCACCAAACACACTTAAAGCATGCAGAATCGACTCAGAATAGGAAAAGGAGACGTTTAGGTCAATTTTATGCATTCTGGCGTTCGTAGATACAAGAAAACTGTTAAAATTCTTCAGAAACGTCACTTTTGAAGTGTTTTCTTGTACTTTTAAGCCAATCAGATACCCTACGGGCTCGGAAAGTGCAACGAAACCATCAAATTTTAGCTAGAAACTGTATTTTTGTCGATTTTTATTGAATTTGAACTATATTTCAACGTTTTTTGATGGTTCTGAGCCACCAAACACACTTAAAGCATGCAGAATCGACTCAGAATAGGAAAAGGAGACGTTTAGGTCAATTTTATGCATTCTGGCGTTCGTAGATACAAGAAAACTGTTAAAATTCTTCAGAAACGTCACTTTTGAAGTGTTTTCTTGTACTTTTAAGCCAATCAGATACCCTGCGGGCTCGGAAAGTGCAACGAAACCATCAAATTTTAGCTAGAAACTGTATTTTTGTCGATTTTTATTGAATTTGAACTATATTTCAACGTTTTTTGATGGTTCTGAGCCACCAAACACACTTAAAGCATGCAGAATCGACTCAGAATAGGAAAAGGAGACGTTTAGGTCAATTTTATGCATTCTGGCGTTCGTAGATACAAGAAAACTGTTAAAATTCTTCAGAAACGTCACTTTTGAAGTGTTTTCTTGTACTTTTAAGCCAGTCAGATACCCTACGGGCTCGGAAAGTGCAACGAAACCATCAAATTTTAGCTAGAAACTGTATTTTTGTCGATTTTTATTGAATTTGAACTATATTTCAACGTTTTTTGATGGTTCTGAGCCACCAAACACACTTAAAGCATGCAAAATCGACTCAGAATAGGAAAAGGAGACGTTTAGGTCGATTTTATGCATTCTGGCGTTCGTAGATACAAGAAAACTGTTAAAATTCTTCAGAAACGTCACTTTTGAAGTGTTTTCTTGTACTTTTAAGCCAATCAGATACCCTACGGGCTCGGAAAGTGCAACGAAACCATCAAATTTTAGCTAGAAACTGTATTTTTGTCGATTTTTATTGAATTTGAACTATATTTCAACGTTTTTTGATGGTTCTGAGCCACCAAACACACTTAAAGCATGCAGAATCAACTCAGAATAGGAAAACGAGACGTTTAGGTCAATTTTATGCATTCTGGCGTTCGTAGATACAAGAAAACTGTTAAAATTCTTCAGAAACGTCACTTTTGAAGTGTTTTCTTGTACTTTTAAGCCAATCAGATACCCTACGGGCTCGGAAAGTGCAACGAAACCATCAAATTTTAGCTAGAAACTGTATTTTTGTCGATTTTTATTGAATTTGAACTATATTTCAACGTTTTTTGATGGTTCTGAGCCACCAAACACACTTAAAGCATGCAGAATCGACTCAGAATAGGAAAAGGAGACGTTTAGGTCAATTTTATGCATTCTGGCGTTCTTAGATACAAGAAAACTGTTAAAATTCTTCAGAAACGTCACTTTTGAAGTGTTTTCTTGTACTTTTAAGCCAATCAGATACCCTACGGGCTCGGAAAGTGCAACGAAACCATCAAATTTTAGCTAGAAACTGTATTTTTGTCGATTTTTATTGAATTTGAACTATATTTCAACGTTTTTTGATGGTTCTGAGCCACCAAACACACTTAAAGCATGCAGAATCGACTCAGAATAGGAAAAGGAGACGTTTAGGTCAATTTTATGCATTCTGGCGTTCGTAGATACAAGAAAACTGTTAAAATTCTTCAGAAACGTCACTTTTGAAGTGGTTTCTTGTACTTTTAAGCCAATCAGGTACCCTACGGGCTCGGAAAGTGCAACGAAACCATCAAATTTTAGCTAGAAACTGTATTTTTGTCGATTTTTATTGAATTTGAACTATATTTCAACGTTTTTTGATGGTTCTGAGCCACCAAACACACTTAAAGCACGCAGAATCGACTCAGAATAGGAAAAGGAGACGTTTAGGTCAATTTTATGCATTCTGGCGTTCGTAGATACAAGAAAACTGTTAAAATTCTTCAGAAACGTCACTTTTGAAGTGTTTTCTTGTACTTTTAAGCCAATCAGATACCCTACGGGCTCGGAAAGTGCAACGAAACCATCAAATTTTAGCTAGAAACTGTATTTTTGTCGATTTTTATTGAATTTGAACTATATTTCAACGTTTTTTGATGGTTCTGAGCCACCAAACACACTTAAAGCATGCAGAATCGACTCAGAATAGGAAAAGGAGACGTTTAGGTCAATTTTATGCATTCTGGCGTTCGTAGATACAAGAAAACTGTTAAAATTCTTCAGAAACGTCACTTTTGAAGTGTTTTCTTGTACTTTTAAGCCAATCAGATACCCTACGGGCTCGGAAAGTGCAACGAAACCATCAAATTTTAGCTAGAAACTGTATTTTTGTCGATTTTTATTGAATTTGAACTATATTTCAACGTTTTTTGATGGTTCTGAGCCACCAAACACACTTAAAGCATGCAGAATCGACTCAGAATAGGAAAAGGAGACGTTTAGGTCAATTTTATGCATTCTGGCGTTCGTAGATACAAGAAAACTGTTAAAATTCTTCAGAAACGTCACTTTTGAAGTGTTTTCTTGTACTTTTAAGCCAATCAGATACACTACGGGCTCGGAAAGTGCAACGAAACCATCAAATTTTAGCTAGAAACTGTATTTTTGTCGATTTTTATTGAATTTGAACTATATTTCAACGTTTTTTGATGGTTCTGAGCCACCAAACACACTTAAAGCATGCAGAATCGACTCAGAATAGGAAAAGGAGACGTTTAGGTCAATTTTATGCATTCTGGCGTTCGTAGATACAAGAAAACTGTTAAAATTCTTCAGAAACGTCACTTTTGAAGTGTTTTCTTGTACTTTTAAGCCAATCAGATACCCTACGGGCTCGGAAAGTGCAACGAAACCATCAAATTTTAGCTAGAAACTGTATTTTTGTCGATTTTTATTGAATTTGAACTATATTTCAACGTTTTTTGATGGTTCTGAGCCACCAAACACACTTAAAGCATGCAGAATCGACTCAGAATAGGAAAAGGAGACGTTTAGGTCAATTTTATGCATTCTGGCGTTCGTAGATACAAGAAAACTGTTAAAATTCTTCAGAAACGTCACTTTTGAAGTGTTTTCTTGTACTTTTAAGCCAATCAGATACCCTACGGGCTCGGAAAGTGCAACGAAACCAACAAATTTTAGCTAGAAACTGTATTTTTGTCGATTTTTATTGAATTTGAACTATATTTCAAAGTTTTTTGATGGTTCTGAGCCACCAAACACACTTAAAGCATGCAGAATCGACTCAGAATAGGAAAAGGAGACGTTTAGCTCAATTTTATGCATTCTGGCGTTCGTAGATACAAGAAAACTGTTAAAATTCTTCAGAAACGTCACTTTTGAAGTGTTTTCTTGTACTTTTAAGCCAATCAGATACCCTACGGGCTCGGAAAGTGCAACGAAACCATCAAATTTTAGCTAGAAACTGTATTTTTGTCGATTTTTATTGAATTTGAACTATATTTCAACGTTTTTTGATGGTTCTGAGCCACCAAACACACTTAAAGCATGCAGAATCGACTCAGAATAGGAAAAGGAGACGTTTAGGTCAATTTTATGCATTCTGGCGTTCGTAGATACAAGAAAACTGTTAAAATTCTTCAGAAACGTCACTTTTGAAGTGTTTTCTTGTACTTGTAAGCCAACCAGATACCCTACGGGCTCGGAAAGTGCAACGAAACCATCAAATTTTAGCTAGAAACTGTATTTTTGTCGATTTTTATTGAATTTGAACTATATTTCAACGTTTTTTGATGGTTCTGAGCCACCAAACACACTTAAAGCATGCAGAATCGACTCAGAATAGGAAAAGGAGACGTTTAGGTCAATTTTATGCATTCTGGCGTTCGTAGATACAAGAAAACTGTTAAAATTCTTCAGAAACGTCACTTTTGAAGTGTTTTCTTGTACTTTTAAGCCAATCAGATACCCTACGGGCTCGGAAAGTGCAACGAAACCATCAAATTTTAGCTAGAATCTGTATTTTTGTCGATTTTTATTGAATTTGAACTATATTTCAACGTTTTTTGATGGTTCTGAGCCACCAAACACACTTAAAGCATACAGAATCGACTCAGAATAGGAAAAGGAGACGTTTAGGTCAATTTTATGCATTCTGGCGTTCGTAGATACAAGAAAACTGTTAAAATTCTTCAGAAACGTCACTTTTGAAGTGATTTCTTGTACTTTTAAGCCAATCAGATACCCGACGGGCTCGGAAAGTGCAACGAAACCATCAAATTTTAGCTAGAAACTGTATTTTTGTCGATTTTTATTGAATTTGAACTATATTTCAACGTTTTTTGATGGTTCTGAGCCACCAAACACACTTAAAGCATGCAGAATCGACTCAGAATAGGAAAAGGAGACGTTTAGGTCAATTTTATGAATTCTGGCGTTCGTAGATACAAGAAAACTGTTAAAATTCTTCAGAAACGTCACTTTTGAAGTGTTTTCTTGTACTTTTAAGCCAATCAGATACCCTACGGGCTCGGAAAGTGCAACGAAACCATCAAATTTTAGCTAGAAACTGTATTTTTGTCGATTTTTATTGAATTTGAACTATATTTCAACGTTTTTTGATGGTTCTGAGCCACCAAACACACTTAAAGCATGCAGAATCGACTCAGAATAGGAAAAGGAGACGTTTAGGTCAATTTTATGCATTCTGGCGTTCGTAGATACAAGAAAACTGTTAAAATTCTTCAGAAACGTCACTTTTGAAGTGTTTTCTTGTACTTTTAAGCCAATCAGATACCCTACGGGCTCGGAAAGTGCAACGAAACCATCAAATTTTAGCTAGAAACTGTATTTTTGTCGATTTTTATTGAATTTGAACTATATTTCAACGTTTTTTGATGGTTCTGAGCCACCAAACACACTTAAAGCATGCAGAATCGACTCAGAATAGGAAAAGGAGACGTTTAGGTCAATTTTATGCATTCTGGCGTTCGTAGATACAAGAAAACTGTTAAAATTCTTCAGAAACGTCACTTTTGAAGTGTTTTCTTGTACTTTTAAGCCAATCAGATACCCTACGGGCTCGGAAAGTGCAACGAAACCATCAAATTTTAGCTAGAAACTGTATTTTTGTCGATTTTTATTGAATTTGAACTATATTTCAACGTTTTTTGATGGTTCTGAGCCACCAAACACACTTAAAGCATGCAGAATCGACTCAGAATAGGAAAAGGAGACGTTTAGGTCAATTTTATGCATTCTGGCGTTCGTAGATACAAGAAAACTGTTAAAATTCTTCAGAAACGTCACTTTTGAAGTGTTTTCTTGTACTTTTAAGCCAATCAGATACCCTACGGGCTCGGAAAGTGCAACGAAACCATCAAATTTTAGCTAGAAACTGTATTTTTGTCGATTTTTATTGAATTTGAACTATATTTCAACGTTTTTTGATGGTTCTGAGCCACCAAACACACTTAAAGCATGCAGAATCGACTCAGAATAGGAAAAGGAGACGTTTAGGTCAATTTTATGCATTCTGGCGTTCGTAGATACAAGAAAACTGTTAAAATTCTTCAGAAACGTCACTTTTGAAGTGTTTTCTTGTACTTTTAAGCCAATCAGATACACTACGGGCTCGGAAAGTGCAACGAAACCATCAAATGTTAGCTAGAAACTGTATTTTTGTCGATTTTTATTGAATTTGAACTATATTTCAACGTTTTTTGATGGTTCTGAGCCACCAAACACACTTAAAGCATGCAGAATCGACTCAGAATAGGAAAAGGAGACGTTTAGGTCAATTTTATGCATTCTGGCGTTCGTAGATACAAGAAAACTGTTAAAATTCTTCAGAAACGTCACTTTTGAAGTGTTTTCTTGTACTTTTAAGCCAATCAGATACCCTACGGGCTCGGAAAGTGCAACGAAACCATCAAATTTTAGCTAGAAACTGTATTTTTGTCGATTTTTATTGAATTTGAACTATATTTCAACGTTTTTTGATGGTTCTGAGCCACCAAACACACTTAAAGCATGCAGAATCGACTCAGAATAGGAAAAGGAGACGTTTAGGTCAATTTTATGCATTCTGGCGTTCGTAGATACAAGAAAACTGTTAAAATTCTTCAGAAACGTCACTTTTGAAGTGTTTTCTTGTACTTTTAAGCCAATCAGATACCCTACGGGCTCGGAAAGTGCAACGAAACCAACAAATTTTAGCTAGAAACTGTATTTTTGTCGATTTTTATTGAATTTGAACTATATTTCAAAGTTTTTTGATGGTTCTGAGCCACCAAACACACTTAAAGCATGCAGAATCGACTCAGAATAGGAAAAGGAGACGTTTAGGTCAATTTTATGCATTCTGGCGTTCGTAGATACAAGAAAACTGTTAAAATTCTTCAGAAACGTCACTTTTGAAGTGTTTTCTTGTACTTGTAAGCCAACCAGATACCCTACGGGCTCGGAAAGTGCAACGAAACCATCAAATTTTAGCTAGAAACTGTATTTTTGTCGATTTTTATTGAATTTGAACTATATTTCAACGTTTTTTGATGGTTCTGAGCCACCAAACACACTTAAAGCATGCAGAATCGACTCAGAATAGGAAAAGGAGACGTTTAGGTCAATTTTATGCATTCTGGCGTTCGTAGATACAAGAAAACTGTTAAAATTCTTCAGAAACGTCACTTTTGAAGTGTTTTCTTGTACTTTTAAGCCAATCAGATACCCTACGGGCTCGGAAAGTGCAACGAAACCATCAAATTTTAGCTAGAAACTGTATTTTTGTCGATTTTTATTGAATTTGAACTATATTTCAACGTTTTTTGATGGTTCTGAGCCACCAAACACACTTAAAGCATACAGAATCGACTCAGAATAGGAAAAGGAGACGTTTAGGTCAATTTTATGCATTCTGGCGTTCGTAGATACAAGAAAACTGTTAAAATTCTTCAGAAACGTCACTTTTGAAGTGATTTCTTGTACTTTTAAGCCAATCAGATACCCGACGGGCTCGGAAAGTGCAACGAAACCATCAAATTTTAGCTAGAAACTGTATTTTTGTCGATTTTTATTGAATTTGAACTATATTTCAACGTTTTTTGATGGTTCTGAGCCACCAAACACACTTAAAGCATGCAGAATCGACTCAGAATAGGAAAAGGAGACGTTTAGGTCAATTTTATGAATTCTGGCGTTCGTAGATACAAGAAAACTGTTAAAATTCTTCAGAAACGTCACTTTTGAAGTGTTTTCTTGTACTTTTAAGCCAATCAGATACCCTACGGGCTCGGAAAGTGCAACGAAACCATCAAATTTTAGCTAGAAACTGTATTTTTGTCGATTTTTATTGAATTTGAACTATATTTCAACGTTTTTTGATGGTTCTGAGCCACCAAACACACTTAAAGCATGCAGAATCGACTCAGAATAGGAAAAGGAGACGTTTAGGTCAATTTTATGCATTCTGGCGTTCGTAGATACAAGAAAACTGTTAAAATTCTTCAGAAACGTCACTTTTGAAGTGTTTTCTTGTACTTTTAAGCCAATCAGATACCCTACGGGCTCGGAAAGTGCAACGAAACCATCAAATTTTAGCTAGAAACTGTATTTTTGTCGATTTTTATTGAATTTGAACTATATTTCAACGTTTTTTGATGGTTCTGAGCCACCAAACACACTTAAAGCATGCAGAATCGACTCAGAATAGGAAAAGGAGACGTTTAGGTCAATTTTATGCATTCTGGCGTTCGTAGATACAAGAAAACTGTTAAAATTCTTCAGAAACGTCACTTTTGAAGTGTTTTCTTGTACTTTTAAGCCAATCAGATACCCTACGGGCTCGGAAAGTGCAACGAAACCATCAAATTTTAGCTAGAAACTGTATTTTTGTCGATTTTTATTGAATTTGAACTATATTTCAACGTTTTTTGATGGTTCTGAGCCACCAAACACACTTAAAGCATGCAGAATCGACTCAGAATAGGAAAAGGAGACGTTTAGGTCAATTTTATGCATTCTGGCGTTCGTAGATACAAGAAAACTGTTAAAATTCTTCAGAAACGTCACTTTTGAAGTGTTTTCTTGTACTTTTAAGCCAATCAGATACCCTACGGGCTCGGAAAGTGCAACGAAACCATCAAATTTTAGCTAGAAACTGTATTTTTGTCGATTTTTATTGAATTTGAACTATATTTCAACGTTTTTTGATGGTTCTGAGCCACCAAACACACTTAAAGCATGCAGAATCGACTCAGAATAGGAAAAGGAGACGTTTAGGTCAATTTTATGCATTCTGGCGTTCGTAGATACAAGAAAACTGTTAAAATTCTTCAGAAACGTCACTTTTGAAGTGTTTTCTTGTACTTTTAAGCCAATCAGATACCCTACGGGCTCGGAAAGTGCAACGAAACCATCAAATTTTACCTAGAAACTGTATTTTTGTCGATTTTTATTGAATTTGAACTATATTTCAACGTTTTTTGATGGTTCTGAGCCACCAAACACACTTAAAGCATGCAGAATCGACTCAGAATAGGAAAAGGAGACGTTTAGGTCAATTTTATGCATTCTGGCGTTCGTAGATACAAGAAAACTGTTAAAATTCTTCAGAAACGTCACTTTTGAAGTGTTTTCTTGTACTTTTAAGCCAATCAGATACCCGACGGGCTCGGAAAGTGCAACGAAACCATCAAATTTTAGCTAGAAACTGTATTTTTGTCGATTTTTATTGAATTTGAACTATATTTCAACGTTTTTTGATGGTTCTGAGCCACCAAACACACTTAAAGCATGCAGAATCGACTCAGAATAGGAAAAGGAGACGTTTAGGTCAATTTTATGCATTCTGGCGTTCGTAGATACAAGAAAACTGTTAAAATTCTTCAGAAACGTCACTTTTGAAGTGTTTTCTTGTACTTTTCAGCCAATCAGATACCCTACGGGCTCGGAAAGTGCAACGAAACCATCAAATTTTAGCTAGAAACTGTATTTTTGTCGATTTTTATTGAATTTGAACTATATTTCAACGTTTTTTGATGGTTCTGAGCCACCAAACACACTTAAAGCATGCAGAATCTACTCAGAATAGGAAAAGGAGACGTTTAGGTCAATTTTATGCATTCTGGCGTTCGTAGATACAAGAAAACTGTTAAAATTCTTCAGAAACGTCACTTTTGAAGTGTTTTCTTGTACTTTTAAGCCAATCAGATACCCTACGGGCTCGGAAAATGCAACGAAACCATCGAATTTTAGCTAGAAACTGTATTTTTGTCGATTTTTATTGAATTTGAACTATATTTCAACGTTTTTTGATGGTTCTGAGCCACCAAACACACTTAAAGCATGCAGAATCGACTCAGAATAGGAAAGGGAGACGTTTAGTTCAATTTTATGCATTCTGGCGTTCGTAGATACAAGAAAACTGTTAAAATTCTTCAGAAACGTCACTTTTGAAGTGTTTTCTTGTGCTTTTAAGCCAATCAGATACCCTACGGGCTCGGAAAGTGCAACGAAACCATCAAATTTTAGCTAGAAACAGTATTTTTGTCGATTTTTATTGAATTTGAACTATATTTCAACGTTTTTTGATGGTTCTAAGCCACCAAACACACTTAAAGCATGCAGAATCGACTCAGAATAGGAAAAGGAGACGTTTAGGTCAATTTTATGCATTCTGGCGTTCGTAGATACAAGAAAACTGTTAAAATTCTTCAGAAACGTCACTTTTGAAGTGTTTTCTTGTACTTTTAAGCCAATCAGATACCCAACGGGCTCGGAAAGTGCAACGAAACCATCAAATTTTAGCTAGAAACTGTATTTTTGTCGATTTTTATTGAATTTGAACTATATTTCAACGTTTTTTGATGGTTCTGAGCCACCAAACACACTTAAAGCATGCAGAATCGACTCAGAATAGGAAAAGGAGACGTTTAGGTCAATTTTATGCATTCTGGCGTTCGTAGATACAAGAAAACTGTTAAAATTCTTCAGAAACGTCACTTTTGAAGTGTTTTCTTGTACTTTTAAGCCAATCAGATACCCTACGGGCTCGGAAAGTGCAACGAAACCATCAAATTTTAGCTAGAAACTGTATTTTTGTCGATTTTTATTGAATTTGAACTATATTTCAACGTTTTTTGATGGTTCTGAGCCACCAAACACACTTAAAGCATGCAGAATCGACTCAGAATAGGAAAAGGAGACGTTTAGGTCAATTTTATGCATTCTGGCGTTCGTAGATACAAGAAAACTGTTAAAATTCTTCAGAAACGTCACTTTTGAAGTGTTTTCTTGTACTTTTAAGCCAATCAGATACCCTACGGGCTCGGAAAGTGCAACGAAACCATCAAATTTTAGCTAGAAACTGTATTTTTGTCGATTTTTATTGAATTTGAACTATATTTCAACGTTTTTTGATGGTTCTGAGCCACCAAACACACTTAAAGCATGCAGAATCGACTCAGAATAGGAAAAGGAGACGTTTAGGTCAATTTTATGCATTCTGGCGTTCGTAGATACAAGAAAACTGTTAAAATTCTTCAGAAACGTCACTTTTGAAGTGTTTTCTTGTACTTTTAAGCCAATCAGATACCCAACGGGCTCGGAAAGTGCAACGAAACCATCAAATTTTAGCTAGAAACTGTATTTTTGTCGATTTTTATTGAATTTGAACTATATTTCAACGTTTTTTGATGGTTCTGAGCCACCAAACACACTTAAAGCATGCAGAATCGACTCAGAATAGGAAAAGGAGACGTTTAGGTCAATTTTATGCATTCTGGCGTTCGTAGATACAAGAAAACTGTTAAAATTCTTCAGAAACGTCACTTTTGAAGTGTTTTCTTGTACTTTTAAGCCAATCAGATACTCTACGGGCTCGGAAAGTGCAACGAAACCATCAAATTTTAGATAGAAACAGTATTTTTGTCGATTTTTATTGAATTTGAACTATATTTCAACGTTTTTTGATGGTTCTAAGCCACCAAACACACTTAAAGCATGCAGAATCGACTCAGAATAGGAAAAGGAGACGTTTAGGTCAATTTTATGCATTCTGGCGTTCGTAGATACAAGAAAACTGTTAAAATTCTTCAGAAACGTCACTTTTGAAGTGTTTTCTTGTACTTTTAAGCCAATCAGATACCCAACGGGCTCGGAAAGTGCAACGAAACCATCAAATTTTAGCTAGAAACTGTATTTTTGTCGATTTTTATTGAATTTGAACTATATTTCAACGTTTTTTGATGGTTCTGAGCCACCAAACACACTTAAAGCATGCAGAATCGACTCAGAATAGGAAAAGGAGACGTTTAGGTCAATTTTATGCATTCTGGCGTTCGTAGATACAAGAAAACTGTTAAAATTCTTCAGAAACGTCACTTTTGAAGTGTTTTCTTGTACTTTTAAGCCAATCAGATACCCTACGGGCTCGGAAAGTGCAACGAAACCATCAAATTTTAGCTAGAAACTGTATTTTTGTCGATTTTTACTGAATTTGAACTATATTTCAACGTTTTTTGATGGTTCTGAGCCACCAAACACACTTAAAGCATGCAGAATCGACTCAGAATAGGAAAAGGAGACGTTTAGGTCAATTTTATGGATTCTGGCGTTCGTAGATACAAGAAAACTGTTAAAATTCTTCAGAAACGTCACTTTTGAAGTGTTTTCTTGTACTTTTAAGCCAATCAGATACCCAACGGGCTCGGAAAGTGCAACGAAACCATCAAATTTTAGCTAGAAACTGTATTTTTGTCGATTTTTATTGAATTTGAACTATATTTCAACGTTTTTTGATGGTTCTGAGCCACCAAACACACTTAAAGCATGCAGAATCGACTCAGAATAGGAAAAGGAGACGTTTAGGTCAATTTTATGCATTCTGGCGTTCGTAGATACAAGAAAACTGTTAAAATTCTTCAGAAACGTCACTTTTGAAGTGTTTTCTTGTACTTTTAAGCCAATCAGATACCCTACGGGCTCGGAAAGTGCAACGAAACCATCAAATTTTAGCTAGAAACTGTATTTTTGTCGATTTTTATTGAATTTGAACTATATTTCAACGTTTTTTGATGGTTCTGAGCCACCAAACACACTTAAAGCATGCAGAATCGACTCAGAATAGGAAAAGGAGACGTTTAGGTCAATTTTATGCATTCTGGCGTTCGTAGATACAAGAAAACTGTTTAAATTCTTCAGAAACGTCACTTTTGAAGTGTTTTCTTGTACTTTTAAGCCAATCAGATACCCTACGGGCTCGGAAAGTGCAACGAAACCATCAAATTTTAGCTAGAAACTGTATTTTTGTCGATTTTTATTGAATTTGAACCATATTTCAACGTTTTTTAATGGTTCTGAGCCACCAAACACACTTAAAGCATGCAGAATCGACTCAGAATAGGAAAAGGAGACGTTTAGGTCAATTTATGCATTCTGGCGTTCGTAGATACAAGAAAACTGTTAAAATTCTTCAGAAACGTCACTTTTGAAGTGTTTTCTTGTACTTTTAAGCCAATCAGATACCCTACGGGCTCGGAAAGTGCAACGAAACCATCAAATTTTAGCTAGAAACTGTATTTTTGTCGATTTTTATTGAATTTGAACTATATTTCAACGTTTTTTGATGGTTCTGAGCCACCAAACACACTTAAAGCATGCAGAATCGACTCAGAATAGGAAAAGGAGACGTTTAGGTCAATTTTACGCATTCTGGCGTTCGTAGATACAAGAAAACTGTTAAAATTCTTCAGAAACGTCACTTTTGAAGTGTTTTCTTGTACTTTTAAGCCAATCAGATACCCTACGGGCTCGGAAAGTGCAACGAAACCATCAAATTTTAGCTAGAAACTGTATTTTTGTCGATTTTTATTGAATTTGAACTATATTTCAACGTTTTTTGATGGTTCTGAGCCACCAAACACACTTAAAGCATGCAGAATCGACTCAGAATAGGAAAAGAAGACGTTTAGGTCAATTTTATGCACTCTGGCGTTCGTAGATACAAGAAAACTGTTAAAATTCTTCAGAAACGTCACTTTTGAAGTGTTTTCTTGTACTTTTAAGCCAATCAGATACCCTACGGGCTCGGAAAGTGCAACGGAACCATCAAATTTTAGCTAGAAACTGTATTTTTGTCGATTTTTATTGAATTTGAACTATATTTCAACGTTTTTTGATGGTTCTGAGCCACCAAACACACTTAAAGCATGCAGAATCGACTCAGAATAGGAAAAGGAGACGTTTAGGTCAATTTTATGCATTCTGGCGTTCGTAGATACAAGAAAACTGTTAAAATTCTTCAGAAACGTCACTTTTGAAGTGTTTTCTTGTACTTTTAAGCCAATCAGATACCCTACGGGCTCGGAAAGTGCAACGAAACCATCAAATTTTAGCTAGAAACTGTATTTTTGTCGATTTTTATTGAATTTGAACTATATTTCAACGTTTTTTGATGGTTCTGAGCCACCAAACACACTTAAAGCATGCAGAATCGACTCAGAATAGGAAAAGGAGACGTTTAGGTCAATTTTATGCATTCTGGCGTTCGTAGATACAAGAAAACTGTTAAAATTCTTCAGAAACGTCACTTTTGAAGTGTTTTCTTGTACTTTTAAGCCAATCAGATACCCTACGGGCTCGGAAAGTGCAACGAAACCATCAAATTTTAGCTAGAAACTGTATTTTTGTCGATTTTTATTGAATTTGAACTATATTTCAACGTTTTTTGATGGTTCTGAGCCACCAAACACACTTAAAGCATGCAGAATCGACTCAGAATAGGAAAAGGAGACGTTTAGGTCAATTTTATGCATTCTGGCGTTCGTAGATACAAGAAAACTGTTAAAATTCTTCAGAAACGTCACTTTTGAAGTGTTTTCTTGTACTTTTAAGCCAATCAGATACCCAACGGGCTCGGAAAGTGCAACGAAACCATCAAATTTTAGCTAGAAACTGTATTTTTGTCGATTTTTATTGAATTTGAACTATATTTCAACGTTTTTTGATGGTTCTGAGCCACCAAACACACTTAAAGCATGCAGAATCGACTCAGAATAGGAAAAGGAGACGTTTAGGTCAATTTTATGCATTCTGGCGTTCGTAGATACAAGAAAACTGTTAAAATTCTTCAGAAACGTCACTTTTGAAGTGTTTTCTTGTACTTTTAAGCCAATCAGATACCCTACGGGCTCGGAAAGTGCAACGAAACCATCAAATTTTAGCTAGAAACTGTATTTTTGTCGATTTTTATTGAATTTGAACTATATTTCAACGTTTTTTGATGGTTCTGAGCCACCAAACACACTTAAAGCATGCAGAATCGACTCAGAATAGGAAAAGGAGACGTTTAGGTCAATTTTATGCATTCTGGCGTTCGTAGATACAAGAAAACTGTTAAAATTCTTCAGAAACGTCACTTTTGAAGTGTTTTCTTGTACTTTTAAGCCAATCAGATACCCTACGGGCTCGGAAAGTGCAACGAAACCATCAAATTTTAGCTAGAAACTGTATTTTTGTCGATTTTTATTGAATTTGAACTATATTTCAAGGTTTTTTGATGGTTCTGAGCCACCAAACACACTTAAAGCATGCAGAATCGACTCAGAATAGGAAAAGGAGACGTTTAGGTCAATTTTATGCATTCTGGCGTTCGTAGATACAAGAAAACTGTTAAAATTCTTCAGAAACGTAACTTTTGAAGTGTTTTCTTGTACTTTTAAGCCAATCCGATACCCTACGGGCTCGGAAAGTGCAACGAAACCATCAAATTTTAGCTAGAAACTGTATTTGTGTCGATTTTTATTGAATTTGAACTATATTTCAACGTTTTTTGATGGTTCTGAGCCACCAAACACACTTAAAGCATGCAGAATCGACTCAGAATAGGAAAAGGAGACGTTTAGGTCAATTTTATGCATTCTGGCGTTCGAAGATACAAGAAAACTGTTAAAATTCTTCAGAAACGTCACTTTTGAAGTGTTTTCTTGTACTTTTAAGCCAATCAGATACCCTACGGGCTCGGAAAGTGCAACGAAACCATCAAATTTTAGCTAGAAACTGTATTTTTGTCGATTTTTATTGAATTTGAACTATATTTCAACGTTTTTTGATGGTTCTGAGCCACCAAACACACTTAAAGCATGCAGAATCGACTCAGAATAGGAAAAGGAGACGTTTAGGTCAATTTTATGCATTCTGGCGTTCGTAGATACAAGAAAACTGTTAAAATTCTTCAGAAACGTCACTTTTGAAGTGTTTTCTTGTACTTTTAAGCCAATCAGATACCCTACGGGCTCGGAAAGTGCAACGAAACCATCAAATTTTAGCTAGAAACTGTATTTTTGTCGATTTTTATTGAATTTGAACTATATTTCAACGTTTTTTGATGGTTCTGAGCCACCAAACACACTTAAAGCATGCAGAATCGACTCAGAATAGGAAAAGGAGACGTTTAGGTCAATTTTATGCATTCTGGCGTTCGTAGATACAAGAAAACTGTTAAAATTCTTCAGAAACGTCACTTTTGAAGTGTTTTCTTGTACTTTTAAGCCAATCAGATACCCTACGGGCTCGGAAAGTGCAACGAAACCATCAAATTTTAGCTAGAAACTGTATTTTTGTCGATTTTTATTGGATTTGAACTATATTTCAACGTTTTTTGATGGTTCTGAGCCACCAAACACACTTAAAGCATGCAGAATCGACTCAGAATAGGAAAAGGAGACGTTTAGGTCAATTTTATGCATTCTGGCGTTCGTAGATACAAGAAAACTGTTAAAATTCTTCAGAAACGTCACTTTTGAAGTGTTTTCTTGTACTTTTAAGCCAATCAGATACCCTACGGGCTCGGAAAGTGCAACGAAACCATCAAATTTTAGCTAGAAACTGTATTTTTGTCGATTTTTATTGAATTTGAACTATATTTCAACGTTTTTTGATGGTTCTGAGCCACCAAACACACTTAAAGCATGCAGAATCGACTCAGAATAGGAAAAGGAGACGTTTAGGTCAATTTTATGCATTCTGGCGTTCGTAGATACAAGAAAACTGTTAAAATTCTTCAGAAACGTCACTTTTGAAGTGTTTTCTTGTACTTTTAAGCCAATCAGATACCCTACGGGCTCGGAAAGTGCAACGAAACCATCAAATTTTAGCTAGAAACTGTATTTTTGTCGATTTTTATTGAATTTGAACTATATTTCAACGTTTTTTGATGGTTCTGAGCCACCAAACACACTTAAAGCATGCAGAATCGACTCAGAATAGGAAAAGGAGACGTTTAGGTCAATTTTATGCATTCTGGCGTTCGTAGATACAAGAAAACAGTTAAAATTCTTCAGAAACGTCACTTTTGAAGTGTTTTCTTGTACTTTTAAGCCAATCAGATACCCTACGGGCTCGGAAAGTGCATCGAAACCATCAAATTTTAGCTAGAAACTGTATTTTTGTCGATTTTTATTGAATTTGAACTATATTTCAACGTTTTTTGATGGTTCTGAGCCACCAAACACACTTAAAGCATGCAGAATCGACTCAGAATAGGAAAAGGAGACGTTTAGGTCAATTTTATGCATTCTGGCGTTCATAGATACAAGAAAACTGTTAAAATTCTTCAGAAACGTCACTTTTGAAGTGTTTTCTTGTACTTTTAAGCCAATCAGATACCCTACGGGCTCGGAAAGTGCAACGAAACCATCAAATTTTAGCTAGAAACTGAATTTTTGTCGATTTTTATTGAATTTGAACTATATTTCAAAGTTTTTTGATGGTTCTGAGCCACCAAACACACTTAAAGCATGCAGAATCGACTCAGAATAGGAAAAGGAGACGTTTAGGTCAATTTCATGCATTCTGGCGTTCGTAGATACAAGAAAACTGTTAAAATTCTTCAGAAACGTCACTTTTGAAGTGTTTTCTTGTACTTTTAAGCCAATCAGATACCCTACGGGCTCGGAAAGTGCAACGAAACCATCAAATTTTAGCTAGAAACTGTATTTTTGTCGATTTTTATTGAATTTGAACTATATTTCAACGTTTTTTGATGGTTCTGAGCCACCAAACACACTTAAAGCATGCAGAATCGACTCAGAATAGGAAAAGGAGACGTTTAGGTCAATTTTATGCATTCTGGCGTTCGTAGATACAAGAAAACTGTTAAAATTCTTCAGAAACGTCACTTTTGAAGTGTTTTCTTGTACTTTTAAGCCAATCAGATACCCTACGGGCTCGGAAAGTGCAACGAAACCATCAAATTTTAGCTAGAAACTGTATTTTTGTCGATTTTTATTGAATTTGAACTATATTTCAACGTTTATTGATGGTTCTGAGCCACCAAACACACTTAAAGCATGCAGAATCGACTCAGAATAGGAAAAGGAGACGTTTAAGTCAATTTTATGCATTCTGGCGTTCGTAGATACAAGAAAACTGTTAAAATTCTTCAGAAACGTCACTTTTGAAGTGTTTTCTTGTACTTTTAAGCCAATCAGATACCCTACGGGCTCGGAAAGTGCAACGAAACCATCAAATTTTAGCTAGAAACTGTATTTTTGTCGATTTTTATTGAATTTCAACTATATTTCAACGTTTTTTGATGGTTCTGAGCCACCAAACACACTTAAAGCATGCAGAATCGACTCAGAATAGGAAAAGGAGACGTTTAGGTCAATTTTATGCATTCTGGCGTTCGTAGATACAAGAAAACTGTTAAAATTCTTCAGAAACGTCACTTTTGAAGTGTTTTCTTGTACTTTTAAGCCAATCAGATACCCTACGGGCTCGGAAAGTGCAACGAAACCATCAAATTTTAGCTAGAAACTGTATTTTTGTCGATTTTTATTGAATTTGAACTATATTTCAACGTTTTTTGATGGTTCTGAGCCACCAAACACACTTAAAGCATGCAGAATCGACTCAGAATAGGAAAAGGAGACGTTTAGGTCAATTTTATGCATTCTGGCGTTCGTAGATACAAGAAAACTGTTAAAATTCTTCAGAAACGTCACTTTTGAAGTGTTTTCTTGTACTTTTAAGCCAATCAGATACCCTACGGGCTCGGAAAGTGCAACGAAACCATCAAATTTTAGCTAGAAACTGTATTTTTGTCGATTTTTATTGAATTTGAACTATATTTCAACGTTTTTTGATGGTTCTGAGCCACCAAACACACTTAAAGCATGCAGAATCGACTCAGAATAGGAAAAGGAGACGTTTAGGTCAATTTTATGCATTCTGGCGTTCGTAGATACAAGAAAACTGTTAAATTTCTTCAGAAACGTCACTTTTGTAGTGTTTTCTTGTACTTTTAAGCCAATCAGATACCCTACGGGCTCGGAAAGTGCAACGAAACCATCAAATTTTAGCTAGAAACTGAATTTTTGTCGATTTTTATTGAATTTGAACTATATTTCAACGTTTTTTGATGGTTCTGAGCCACCAAACACACTTAAAGCATGCAGAATCGACTCAGAATAGGAAAAGGAGACGTTTAGGTCAATTTTATGCATTCTGGCGTTCGTAGATACAAGAAAACTGTTAAAATTCTTCAGAAACGTCAGTTTTGAAGTGTTTTCTTGTACTTTTAAGCCAATCAGATACCCTACGGGCTCGGAAAGTGCAACGAAACCATCAAATTTTAGCTAGAAACTGTATTTTTGTCGATTTTTATTGAATTTGAACTATATTTCAACGTTTTTTGATGGTTCTGAGCCACCAAACACACTTAAAGCATGCAGAATCGACTCAGAATAGGAAAATTAGACGTTTAGGTCAATTTTATGCATTCTGGCGTTCGTAGATACAAGAAAACTGTTAAAATTCTTCAGAAACGTCACTTTTGAAGTGTTTTCTTGTACTTTTAAGCCAATCAGATACCCAACGGGCTCGGAAAGTGCAACGAAACCATCAAATTTTAGCTAGAAACTGTATTTTTGTCGATTTTTATTGAATTTGAACTATATTTCAACGTTTTTTGATGCTTCTGAGCCACCAAACGCACTTAAAGCATGCAGAATCGACTCAGAATAGGAAAAGGAGAGGTTTAGGTCAATTTTATGCATTCTGGCGTTCGTAGATACAAGAAAACTGTTAAAATTCTTCAGAAACGTCACTTTTGAAGTGTTTTCTTGTACTTTTAAGCCAATCAGATACCCAACGGGCTCGGAAAGTGCAACGAAACCATCAAATTTTAGCTAGAAACTGTATTTTTGTCGATTTTTATTGAATTTGAACTATATTTCAACGTTTTTTGATGGTTCTGAGCCACCAAACACACTTAAAGCATGCAGAATCGACTCAGAATAGGAAAAGGAGACGTTTAGGTCAATTTTATGCATTCTGACGTTCGTAGATACAAGAAAACTGTTAAAATTCTTCAGAAACGTCACTTTTGAAGTGTTTTCTTGTACTTTTAAGCCAATCAGATACCCTACGGGCTCGGAAAGTGCAACGAAACCATCAAATTTTAGCTAGAAACTGTGTTTTTGTCGATTTTTATTGAATTTGAACTATATTTCAACGTTTTTTGATGGTTCTGAGCCACCAAACACACTTAAAGCATGCAGAATCGACTCAGAATAGGAAAAGGAGAAGTTTAGGTCAATTTTATGCATTCTGGCGTTCGTAGATACAAGAAAACTGTTAAAATTCTTCAGAAACGTCACTTTTGAAGTGTTTTCTTGTACTTTTAAGCCAATCAGATACCCTACGGGCTCGGAAAGTGCAACGAAACCATCAAATTTTAGCTAGAAACTGTATTTTTGTCGATTTTTATTGAATTTGAACTATATTTCAACGTTTTTTGATGGTTCTGAGCCACCAAACACACTTAAAGCATGCAGAATCGACTCAGAATAGGAAAAGGAGACGTTTAGGTCAATTTTATGCATTCTGGCGTTCGTAGATACAAGAAAACTGTTAAAATTCTTCAGAAACGTCACTTTTGAAGTGTTTTCTTGTACTTTTAAGCCAATCAGATACCCTACGGGCTCGGAAAGTGCAACGAAACCATCAAATTTTAACTAGAAACTGTATTTTTGTCGATTTTTATTGAATTTGAACTATATTTCAACGTTTTTTGATGGTTCTGAGCCACCAAACACACTTAAAGCATGCAGAATCGACTCAGAATAGGAAAAGGAGACGTTTAGGTCAATTTTATGCATTCTGGCGTTCGTAGATACAAGAAAACTGTTAAAATTCTTCAGAAACGTCACTTTTGAAGTGTTTTCTTGTACTTTTAAGCCAATCAGATACCCTACGGGCTCGGAAAGTGCAACGAAACCATCAAATTTTAGCTAGAAACTGTATTTTTGTCGATTTTTATTGAATTTGAACTATATTTCAACGTTTTTTGATGGTTCTGAGCCACCAAACACACTTAAAGCATGCAGAATCGACTCAGAATAGGAAAAGGAGACGTTTAGGTCAATTTTATGCATTCTGGCGTTCGTAGATACAAGAAAACTGTTAAAATTCTTCAGAAACGTCACTTTTGAAGTGTTTTCTTGTACTTTTAAGCCAATCAGATACCCTACGGGCTCGGAAAGTGCAACGAAACCATCAAATTTTAGCTAGAAACTGAATTTTTGTCGATTTTTATTGAATTTGAACTATATTTCAACGTTTTTTGATGGTTCTGAGCCACCAAACACACTTAAAGCATGCAGAATCGAATCAGAATAGGAAAAGGAGACGTTTAGGTCAATTTTATGCATTCTGGCGTTCGTAGATACAAGAAAACTGTTAAAATTCTTCAGAAACGTCACTTTTGAAGTGTTTTCTTGTACTTTTAAGCCAATCAGATACCCTACGGGCTCGGAAAGTGCAACGAAACCATCAAATTTTAGCTAGAAACTGTATTTTTGTCGATTTTTATTGAATTTGAACTATATTTCAACGTTTTTTGATGGTTCTGAGCCACCAAACACACTTAAAGCATGCAGAATCGACTCGGAATAGGAAAAGGAGACGTTTAGGTCAATTTTATGCATTCTGGCGTTCGTAGATACAAGAAAACTGTTAAAATTCTTCAGAAACGTCACTTTTGAAGTGTTTTCTTGTACTTTTAAGCCAATCAGATACCCTACGGGCTCGGAAAGTGCAACGAAACCATCAAATTTTAGCTAGAAACTGTATTTTTGTCGATTTTTATTGAATTTGAACTATATTTCAATGTTTTTTGATGGTTCTGAGCCACCAAACACACTTAAAGCATGCAGAATCGACTCAGAATAGGAAAAGGAGACGTTTAGGTCAATTTTATGCATTCTGGCGTTCGTTGATACAAGAAAACTGTTAAAATTCTTCAGAAACGTCACTTTTGAAGTGTTTTCTTGTACTTTTAAGCCAATCAGATACCCTACGGGCTCGGAAAGTGCAACGAAACCATCAAATTTTAGCTAGAAACTGCATTTTTGTTGATTTTTATTGAATTTGAACTATATTTCAACGTTTTTTGATGGTTCTGAGCCACCAAACACACTTAAAGCATGCAGAATCGACTCAGAATAGGAAAAGGAGACGTTTAGGTCAATTTTATGCATTCTGGCGTTCGTAGATACAAGAAAACTGTTAAAATTCTTCAGAAACGTCACTTTTGAAGTGTTTTCTTGTACTTTTAAGCCAATCAGATACCCTACGGGCTCGGAAAGTGCAACGAAACCATCAAATTTTAGCTAGAAACTGTATTTTTGTCGATTTTTATTGAATTTGAACTATATTTCAACGTTTTTTGATGGTTCTGAGCCACCAAACACACTTAAAGCATGCAGAATCGACTCAGAATAGGAAAAGGAGACGTTTAGGTCAATTTTATGCATTCTGGCGTTCGTAGATACAAGAAAACTGTTAAAATTCTTCAGAAACGTCACTTTTGAAGTGTTTTCTTGTACTTTTAAGCCAATCAGATACCCTACGGGCTCGGAAAGTGCAACGAAACCATCAAATTTTAGCTAGAAACTGTATTTTTGTCGATTTTTATTGAATTTGAACTATATTTCAACGTTTTTTGATGGTTCTGAGCCACCAAACACACTTAAAGCATGCAGAATCGACTCAGAATAGGAAAATGAGACGTTTAGGTCAATTTTATGCATTCTGGCGTTCGCAGATACAAGAAAACTGTTAAAATTCTTCAGAAACGTCACTTTTGAAGTGTTTTCTTGTACTTTTAAGCCAATCAGATACCCTACGGGCTCGGAAAGTGCAACGAAACCATCAAATTTTAGCTAGAAACTGTATTTTTGTCGATTTTTATTGAATTTGAACTATATTTCAACGTTTTTTGATGGTTCTGAGCCACCAAACACACTTAAAGCATGCAGAATCGACTCAGAATAGGAAAAGGAGACGTTTAGGTCAATTTTATGCATTCTGGCGTTCGTAGATACAAGAAAACTGTTAAAATTCTTCAGAAACGTCACTTTTGAAGTGTTTTCTTGTACTTTTAAGCCAATCAGATACCCTACGGGCTCGGAAAGTGCAACGAAACCATCAAATTTTAGATAGAAACTGTATTTTTGTCGATTTTTATTGAATTTGAACTATATTTCAACGTTTTTTGATGGTTCTGAGCCACCAAACACACTTAAAGCATGCAGAATCGACTCAGAATAGGAAAAGGAGACGTTTAGGTCAATTTTATGCATTCTGGCGTTCGTAGATACAAGAAAACTGTTAAAATTCTTCAGAAACGTCACTTTTGAAGTGTTTTCTTCTACTTTTAAGCCAATCAGATACCCTACGGGCTCGGAAAGTGCAACGAAACCATCAAATTTTAGCTAGAAACTGTATTTTTGTCGATTTTTATTGAATTTGAACTATATTTCAACGTTTTTTGATGGTTCTGAGCCACCAAACACACTTAAAGCATGCAGAATCGACTCAGAATAGGAAAAGGAGACGTTTAGGTCAATTTTATGCATTCTGGCGTTCGTAGATCCAAGAAAACTGTTAAAATTCTTCAGAAACGTCACTTTTGAAGTGCTTTCTTGTACTTTTAAGCCAATCAGATACCCTACGGGCTCGGAAAGTGCAACGAAACCATCAAATTTTAGCTAGAAACTGTATTTTTGTCGATTTTTATTGAATTTGAACTATATTTCAACGTTTTTTGATGGTTCTGAGCCACCAAACACACTTAAAGCATGCAGAATCGACTCAGAATAGGAAAAGGAGACGTTTAGGTCAATTTTATGCATTCTGGCGTTCGTAGATACAAGAAAACTGTTAAAATTCTTCAGAAACGTCACTTTTGAAGTGTTTTCTTGTACTTTTAAGCCAATCAGATACCCTACGGGCTCGGAAAGTGCAACGAAACCATCAAATTTTAGCTAGAAACTGTATTTTTGTCGATTTTTATTGAATTTGAACTATATTTCAACGTTTTTTGATGGTTCTGAGCCACCAAACACACTTAAAACATGCAGAATCGACTCAGAATAGGAAAAGGAGACGTTTAGGTCAATTTTATGCATTCTGGCGTTCGTAGATACAAGAAAACTGTTAAAATTCTTCAGAAACGTCACTTTTGAAGTGTTTTCTTGTACTTTTAAGCCAATCAGATACCCTACGGGCTCGGAAAGTGCAACGAAACCATCAAATTTTAGCTAGAAACTGTATTTTTGTCGATTTTTATTGAATTTGAACTATATTTCAACGTTTTTTGATGGTTCTGAGCCACCAAACACACTTAAAGCATGCAGAATCGACTCAGAATAGGAAAAGGAGACGTTTAGGTCAATTTTATGCATTCTGGCGTTCGTAGATACAAGAAAACTGTTAAAATTCTTCAGAAACGTCACTTTTGAAGTGTTTTCTTGTACTTTTAAGCCAATCAGATACCCTACGGGCTCGGAAAGTGCAACGAAACCATCAAATTTTAGCTAGAAACTGTATTTTTGTCGATTTTTATTGAATTTGAACTATATTTCAACGTTTTTTGATGGTTCTGAGCCACCAAACACACTTAAAGCATGCAGAATCGACTCAGAATAGGAAAAGGAGACGTTTAGGTCAATTTTATGCATTCTGGCGTTCGTAGATACAAGAAAACTGTTAAAATTCTTCAGAAACGTCACTTTTGAAGTGTTTTCTTGTACTTTTAAGCCAATCAGATACCCTACGGGCTCGGAAAGTGCAACGAAACCATCAAATTTTAGCTAGAAACTGTATTTTTGTCGATTTTTATTGAATTTGAACTATATTTCAACGTTTTTTGATGGTTCTGAGCCACCAAACACACTTAAAGCATGCAGAATCGACTCAGAATAGGAAAAGGAGACGTTTAGGTCAATTTTATGCATTCTGGCGTTCGTAGATACAAGAAAACTGTTAAAATTCTTCAGAAACGTCACTTTTGAAGTGTTTTCTTGTACTTTTAAGCCAATCAGATACCCTACGGGCTCGGAAAGTGCAACGAAACCATCAAATTTTAGCTAGAAACTGTATTTTTGTCGATTTTTATTGAATTTGAACTATATTTCAACGTTTTTTGATGGTTCTGAGCCACCAAACACACTTAAAGCATGCAGAATCGACTCAGAATAGGAAAAGGAGACGTTTAGGTCAATTTTATGCATTCTGGCGTTCGTAGATACAAGAAAACTGTTAAAATTCTTCAGAAACGTCACTTTTGAAGTGTTTTCTTGTACTTTTAAGCCAATCAGATACCCTACGGGCTCGGAAAGTGCAACGAAACCATCAAATTTTAGCTAGAACCTGTATTTTTGTCGATTTTTACTGAATTTGAACTATATTTCAACGTTTTTTGATGGTTCTGAGCCACCAAACACACTTAAAGCATGCAGAATCGACTCAGAATAGGAAAAGGAGACGATTAGGTCAATTTTATGCATTCTGGCGTTCGTAGATTTTGAACTATATTTCAACGTTTTTTGATGGTTCTGAGCCACCAAACACACTTAAAACATGCAGAATCGACTCAGAATGGGAAAAGGAGACGTTTAGGTCAATTTTATGCATTCTGGCGTTCGTAGATACAAGAAAACTGTTAAAATTCTTCAGAAACGTCACTTTTGAAGTGTTTTCTTGTACTTTTAAGCCAATCAGATACCCTACGGGCTCGGAAAGTGCAACGAAACCATCAAATTTTAGCTAGAAACTGTATTTTTGTCGATTTTTATTGAATTTGAACTATATTTCAACGTTTTTTGATGGTTCTGAGCCACCAAACACACTTAAAGCATGCAGAATCGACTCAGAATAGGAAAAGGAGACGTTTAGGTCAATTTTATGCATTCTGGCGTTCGTAGATACAAGAAAACTGTTAAAATTCTTCAGAAACGTCACTTTTGAAGTGTTTTCTTGTACTTTTAAGCCAATCAATAAAATACAGTTTCTAGCTAAAATTTGATGGTTTCGTTGCACTTTCCGAGCCCGTAGGGTATCTGATTGGCTTAAAAGTACAAGAAAACACTTCAAAAGTGACGTTTCTGAAGAATTTTAACAGTTTTCTTGTATCTACGAACGCCAGAATGCATAAAATTGACCTAAACGTCTCCTTTTCCTATTCTGAGTCGATTCTGCATGCTTTAAGTGTGTTTGGTGGCTCAGAACCATCAAAAAACGTTGAAATATAGTTCAAATTCAATAAAAATCGACAAAAATACAGTTTCTAGCTAAAATTTGATGGTTTCGTTGCACTTTCCGAGCCCGTAGGGTATCTGATTGGCTTAAAAGTACAAGAAAACACTTCAAAAGTGACGTTTCTGAAGAATTTTAACAGTTTTCTTGTATCTACGAACGCCAGAATGCATAAAATTGACCTAAACGTCTCCTTTTCCTATTCTGAGTCGATTCTGCATGCTTTAAGTGTGTTTGGTGGCTCAGAACCATCAAAAAACGTTGAAATATAGTTCAAATTCAATAAAAATCGACAAAAATACAGTTTCTAGCTAAAATTTGATGGTTTCGTTGCACTTTCCGAGCCCGTAGGGTATCTGATTGGCTTAAAAGTATAAGAAAACACTTCAAAAGTGACGTTTCTGAAGAATTTTAACAGTTTTCTTGTATCTACGAACGCCAGAATGCATAAAATTGACCTAAACGTCTCCTTTTCCTATTCTGAGTCGATTCTGCATGCTTTAAGTGTGTTTGGTGGCTCAGAACCATCAAAAAACGTTGAAATATTGTTCAAATTCAATAAAAATCGACAAAAATACAGTTTCTAGCTAAAATTTGATGGTTTCGTTGCACTTTCCGAGCCCGTAGTGTATCTGATTGGCTTAAAAGTACAAGAAAACACTTCAAAAGTGACGTTTCTGAAGAATTTTAACAGTTTTCTTGTATCTACGAACGCCAGAATGCATAAAATTGACCTAAACGTCTCCTTTTCCTATTCTGAGTCGATTTTGCATGCTTTAAGTGTGTTTGGTGGCTCAGAACCTTCAAAAAACGTTGAAATATAGTTCAAATTCAATAAAAATCGACAAAAATACAGTTTCTAGCTAAAATTTGATGGTTTCGTTGCACTTTCCGAGCCCGTAGGGTATCTGATTGGCTTAAAAGTACAAGAAAACACTTCAAAAGTGACGTTTCTGAAGAATTTTAACAGTTTTCTTGTATCTACGAACGCCAGAATGCATAAAATTGACCTAAACGTCTCCTTTTCCTATTCTGAGTCGATTCTGCATGCTTTAAGTGTGTTTGGTGGCTCAGAACCATCAAAAAACGTTGAAATATAGTTCAAATTCAATAAAAATCGACAAAAATACAGTTTCTAGCTAAAATTTGATGGTTTCGTTGCACTTTCCGAGCCCGTAGGGTATCTGATTGGCTTAAAAGTACAAGAAAACAATTAAAAGTGACGTTTCTGAAGAATTTTAACAGTTTTGTTGTATCTACGAACGCCAGAATGCATAAAATTGACCTAAACGTCTCCTTTTCCTATTCTGAGTCGATTCTGCATGCTTTAAGTGTGTTTGGTGGCTCAGAACCATCAAAAAACGTAGAAATATAGTTCAAATTCAATAAAAATCGACAAAAATACAGTTTCTAGCTAAAATTTGATGGTTTCGTTGCACTTTCCGAGCCCGTAGGGTATCTGATTGGCTTAAAAGTACAAGAAAACACTTCAAAAGTGACGTTTCTGAAGAATTTTAACAGTTTTCTTGTATCTACGAACGCCAGAATGCATAAAATTGACCTAAACGCCTCCTTTTCCTATTCTGAGTCGATTCTGCATGCTTTAAGTGTGTTTGGTGGCTCAGAACCATCAAAAAACGTTGAAATATAGTTCAAATTCAATAAAAATCGACAAAAATACAGTTTCTAGCTAAAATTTGATGGTTTCGTTGCACTTTCCGAGCCCGTAGGGTATCTGATTGGCTTAAAAGTACAAGAAAACACTTCAAAAGTGACGTTTCTGAAGAATTTTAACAGTTTTCTTGTATCTACGAACGCCAGAATGCATAAAATTGACCTAAACGTCTCCTTTTCCTATTCTGAGTCGATTCTGCATGCTTTAAGTGTGTTTGGTGGCTCAGAACCATCAAAAAACGTTGAAATATAGTTCAAATTCAATAAAAATCGACAAAAATACAGTTTCTAGCTAAAATTTGATGGTTTCGTTGCACTTTCCGAGCCCGTAGGGTATCTGATTGGCTTAAAAGTACAAGAAAACACTTCAAAAGTGACGTTTCTGAAGAATTTTAACAGTTTTCTTGTATCTACGAACGCCAGAATGCATAAAATTGACCTAAACGTCTCCTTTTCCTATTCTGAGTCGATTCTGCATGCTTTAAGTGTGTTTGGTGGCTCAGAACCATCAAAAAACGTTGAAATATAGTTCAAATTCAATAAAAATCGACAAAAATACAGTTTCTAGCTAAAATTTGATGGTTTCGTTGCACTTTCCGAGCCCGTAGGGTATCTGATTGGCTTAAAAGTACAAGAAAACACTTCAAAAGTGACGTTTCTGAAGAATTTTAACAGTTTTCTTGTATCTACGAACGCCAGAATGCATAAAATTGACCTAAACGTCTCCTTTTCCTATTCTGAGTCGATTCTGCATGCTTTAAGTGTGTTTGGTGGCTCAGAACCATCAAAAAACGTTGAAATATAGTTCAAATTCAATAAAAATCGACAAAAATACAGTTTCTAGCTAAAATTTGATGGTTTCGTTGCACTTTCCGAGCCCGTAGGGTATCTGATTGGCTTAAAAGTACAAGAAAACACTTCAAAAGTGACGTTTCTGAAGAATTTTAACAGTTTTCTTGTGTCTACGAACGCCAGAATGCATAAAATTGACCTAAACGTCTCCTTTTCCTATTCTGAGTCGATTCTGCATGCTTTAAGTGTGTTTGGTGGCTCAGAACCATCAAAAAACGTTGAAATATAGTTCAAATTCAATAAAAATCGACAAAAATACAGTTTCTAGCTAAAATTTGATGGTTTCGTTGCACTTTCCGAGCCCGTTGGGTATCTGATTGGCTTAAAATTACAAGAAAACACTTCAAAAGTGACGTTTCTGAAGAATTTTAACAGTTTTCTTGTATCTACGAACGCCAGAATGCATAAAATTGACCTAAACGTCTCCTTTTCCTATTCTGAGTCGATTCTGCATGCTTTAAGTGTGTTTGGTGGCTCAGAACCATCAAAAAACGTTGAAATATAGTTCAAATTCAATAAAAATCGACAAAAATACAGTTTCTAGCTAAAATTTGATGGTTTCGTTGCACTTTCCGAGCCCGTAGGGTATCTCATTGGCTTAAAAGTACAAGAAAACACTTCAAAAGTGACGTTTCTGAAGAATTTTAACAGTTTTCTTGTATCTACGAACGCCAGAATGCATAAAATTGACCTAAACGTCTCCTTTTCCTATTCTGAGTCGATTCTGCATGCTTTAAGTGTGTTTGGTGGCTCAGAACCATCAAAAAATGTTGAAATATAGTTCAAATTCAATAAAAATCGACAAAAATACAGTTTCTAGCTAAAATTTGATGGTTTCGTTGCACTTTCCGAGCCCGTAGGGTATCTGATTGGCTTAAAAGTACAAGAAAACACTTCAAAAGTGACGTTTCTGAAGAATTTTAACAGTTTTCTTGTATCTACGAACGCCAGAATGCATAAAATTGACCTAAACGTCTCCTTTTCCTATTCTGAGTCGATTCTGCATGCTTTAAGTGTGTTTGGTGGCTCAGAACCATCAAAAAACGTTGAAATATAGTTCAAATTCAATAAAAATCGACAAAAATACAGTTTCTAGCTAAAATTTGATGGTTTCGTTGCACTTTCCGAGCCCGTAGGGTATCTGATTGGCTTAAAAGTACAAGAAAACACTTCAAAAGTGACGTTTCTGAAGAATTTTAACAGTTTTCTTGTATCTACGAACGCCAGAATGCATAAAATTGACCTAAACGTCTCCTTTTCCTATTCTGAGTCGATTCTGCATGCTTTAAGTGTGTTTGGTGGCTCAGAACCATCAAAAAACGTTGAAATATAGTTCAAATTCAATAAAAATCGACAAAAATACAGTTTCTAGCTAAAATTTGATGGTTTCGTTGCACTTTCCGAGCCCGTAGGGTATCTGATTGGCTTAAAAGTACAAGAAAACACTTCAAAAGTGACGTTTCTGAAGAATTTTAACAGTTTTCTTGTATCTACGAACGCCAGAATGCATAAAATTGACCTAAACGTCTCCTTTTCCTATTCTGAGTCGATTCTGCATGCTTTAAGTGTGTTTGGTGGCTCAGAACCATCAAAAAACGTTGAAATATAGTTCAAATTCAATAAAAATCGACAAAAATACAGTTTCTGGCTAAAATTTGATGGTTTCGTTGCACTTTCCGAGCCCGTAGGGTATCTGATTGGCTTAAAAGTACAAGAAAACACTTCAAAAGTGACGTTTCTGAAGAATTTTAATAGTTTTCTTGTATCTACGAACGCCAGAATGCATAAAATTGACCTAAACGTCTCCTTTTCCTATTCTGAGTCGATTCTGCATGCTTTAAGTGTGTTTGGTGGCTCAGAACCATCAAAAAACGTTGAAATATAGTTCAAATTCAATAAAAATCGACAAAAATACAGCTTCTAGCTAAAATTTGATGGTTTCGTTGCACTTTCCGAGCCCGTAGGGTATCTGATTGGCTTAAAAGTACAAGAAAACACTTCAAAAGTGACGTTTCTGAAGAATTTTAACAGTTTTCCTGTATCTACGAACGCCAGAATGCATAAAATTGACCTAAACGTCTCCTTTTCCTATTCTTAGTCGATTCTGCATGCTTTAAGTGTGTTTGGTGGCTCAGAACCATCAAAAAACGTTGAAATATAGTTCAAATTCAATAAAAATCGACAAAAATACAGTTTCTAGCTAAAATTTGATGGTTTCGTTGCACTTTCCGAGGCCGTAGGGTATCTGATTGGCTTAAAAGTACAAGAAAACACTTCAAAAGTGACGTTTCTGAAGAATTTTAACAGTTTTCTTTTATCTACGAACGCCAGAATGCATAAAATTGACCTAAACGTCTCCTTTTCCTATTCTGAGTTGATTCTGCATGCTTTAAGTGTGTTTGGTGGCTCAGAACCATCAAAAAACGTTGAAATATAGTTCAAATTCAATAAAAATCGACAAAAATACAGTTTCTAGCTAAAATTTGATGGTTTCGTTGCACTTTCCGAGCCCGTAGGGTATCTGATTGGCTTAAAAGTACAAGAAAACACTTCAAAAGTGACGTTTCTGAAGAATTTTAATAGTTTTCTTGTATCTACGAACGCCAGAATGCATAAAATTGACCTAAACGTCTCCTTTTCCTATTCTGAGTCGATTCTGCATGCTTTAAGTGTGTTTGGTGGCTCAGAACCATCAAAAAACGTTGAAATATAGTTCAAATTCAATAAAAATCGACAAAAATACAGTTTCTAGCTAAAATTTGATGGTTTCGTTGCACTTTCCGAGCCCGTAGGGTATCTGATTGGCTTAAAAGTACAAGAAAACACTTCAAAAGTGACGTTTCTGAAGAATTTTAACAGTTTTCTTGTATCTACGAACGCCAGAATGCATAAAATTGACCTAAACGTCTCCTTTTCCTATTCTGAGTCGATTCTGCATGCTTTAAGTGTGTTTGGTGGCTCAGAACCATCAAAAAACGTTGAAATATAGTTCAAATTCAATAAAAATCGACAAAAATACAGTTTCTAGCTAAAATTTGATGGTTTCGTTGCACTTTCCGAGCCCGTTGGGTATCTGATTGGCTTAAAAGTACAAGAAAACACTTCAAAAGAGACGTTTCTGAAGAATTTTAACAGTTTTCTTGTATCTACGAACGCCAGAATGCATAAAATTGACCTAAACGTCTCCTTTTCCTATTCTGAGTCGATTCTGCATGCTTTAAGTGTGTTTGGTGGCTCAGAACCATCAAAAAACGTTGAAATATAGTTCAAATTCAATAAAAATCGACAAAAATACAGTTTCTAGCTAAAATTTGATGGTTTCGTTGCACTTTCCGAGCCCGTAGGGTATCTGATTGGCTTAAAAGTACAAGAAAACACTTCAAAAGTGACGTTTCTGAAGAATTTTAACAGTTTTCTTGTATCTACGAACGCCAGAATGCATAAAATTGACCTAAACGTCTCCTTTTCCTATTCTGAGTCGATTCTGCATGCTTTAAGTGTGTTTGGTGGCTCAGAACCATCAAAAAACGTTGAAATATAGTTCAAATTCAATAAAAATCGACAAAAATACAGCTTCTAGCTAAAATTTGATGGTTTCGTTGCACTTTCCGAGCCCGTAGGTTATCTGATTGGCTTAAAAGTACAAGAAAACACTTCAAAAGTGACGTTTCTGAAGAATTTTAACAGTTTTCTTGTATCTACGAACGCCAGAATGCATAAAATTGACCTAAACGTCTCCTTTTCCTATTCTGAGTCGATTCTGCATGCTTTAAGTGTGTTTGGTGGCTCAGAACCATCAAAAAACGTTGAAATATAGTTCAAATTCTATAAAAATCGACAAAAATACAGTTTCTAGCTAAAATTTGATGGTTTCGTTGCACTTTCCGAGCCCGTAGGGTATCTGATTGGCTTAAAAGTACAAGAAAACACTTCAAAAGTGACGTTTCTGAAGAATTTTAACAGTTTTCTTGTATCTACGAACGCCAGAATGCATAAAATTGACCTAAACGTCTCCTTTTCCTATTCTGAGTCGATTCTGCATGCTTTAAGTGTGTTTGGTGGCTCAGAACCATCAAAAAACGTTGAAATATAGTTCAAATTCAATAAAAATCTTCAAAAATACAGTTTCTAGCTAAAATTTGATGGTTTCGTTGCACTTTCCGAGCCCGTAGGGTATCTGATTGGCTTAAAAGTACAAGAAAACACTTCATAAGTGACGTTTCTGAAGAATTTTAACAGTTTTCTTGTATCTACGAACGCCAGAATGCATAAAATTGACCTAAACGTCTCCTTTTCCTATTCTGAGTCGATTCTGCATGCTTTAAGTGTGTTTGGTGGCTCAGAACCATCAAAAAACGTTGAAATATAGTTCAAATTCAATAAAAATCGACAAAAATACAGTTTCTAGCTAAAATTTGATGGTTTCGTTGCACTTTCCGAGCCCGTAGGGTATCTGATTGGCTTAAAAGTACAAGAAAACACTTCAAAAGTGACGTTTCTGAAGAATTTTAACAGTTTTCTTGTATCTACAAACGCCAGAATGCATAAAATTGACCTAAACGTCTCCTTTTCCTATTCTGAGTCGATTCTGCATGCTTTAAGTGTGTTTGGTGGCTCAGAACCATCAAAAAACTTTGAAATATAGTTCAAATTCAATAAAAATCGACAAAAATACAGTTTCTAGCTAAAATTTGATGGTTTCGTTGCACTTTCCGAGCCCGTTGGGTATCTGATTGGCTTAAAAGTACAAGAAAACACTTCAAAAGTGACGTTTCTGAAGAATTTTAACAGTTTTCTTGTATCTACGAACGCCAGAATGCATCAAATTGACCTAAACGTCTCCTTTTCCTATTCTGAGTCGATTCTGCATGCTTTAAGTGTGTTTGGTGGCTCAGAACCATCAAAAAACGTTGAAATATAGTTCAAATTCAATAAAAATCGACAAAAATACAGTTTCTAGCTAAAATTTGATGGTTTCGTTGCACTTTCCGAGCCCGTAGGGTATCTGATTGGCTTAAAAGTACAAGAAAACACTTCAAAAGTGACGTTTCTGAAGAATTTTAACAGTTTTCTTGTATCTACGAACGCCAGAATGCATAAAATTGACCTAAACGTCTCCTTTTCCTATTCTGAGTCGATTCTGCATGCTTTAAGTGTGTTTGGTGGCTCAGAACCATCAAAAAACGTTGAAATATAGTTCAAATTCAATAAAAATCGACAAAAGTACAGTTTCTAGCTAAAATTTGATGGTTTCGTTGCACTTTCCGAGCCCGTAGGGTATCTGATTGGCTTAAAAGTACAAGAAAACACTTCAAAAGTGACGTTTCTGAAGAATTTTAACAGTTTTCTTGTACCTACGAACGCCAGAATGCATAAAATTGACCTAAACGTCTCCTTTTCCTATTCTGAGTCGATTCTGCATGCTTTAAGTGTGTTTGGTGGCTCAGAACCATCAAAAAACGTTGAAATATAGTTCAAATTAAATAAAAATCGACAAAAGTACAGTTTCTAGCTAAAATTTGATGGTTTCGTTGCACTTTCCGAGCCCGTCGGGTATCTGATTGGCTTAAAAGTACAAGAAAACACTTCAAAAGTGACGTTTCTGAAGAATTTTAACAGTTTTCTTGTATCTACGAACGCCAGAATGCATAAAATTGACCTAAACGTCTCCTTTTCCTATTCTGAGTCGATTCTGCATGCTTTAAGTGTGTTTGGTGGCTCAGAACCATCAAAAAACGTTGAAATATAGTTCAAATTCAATAAAAATCGACAAAAATACAGTTTCTAGCTAAAATTTGATGGTTTCGTTGCACTTTCCGAGCCCGTAGGGTATCTGATTGGGTTAAAAGTACAAGAAAACACTTCAAAAGTGACGTTTCTGAAGAATTTTAACAGTTTTCTTGTATCTACGAACGCCAGAATGCATAAAATTGACCTAAACGTCTCCTTTTCCTATTCTGAGTCGATTCTGCATGCTTTAATTGTGTTTGGTGGCTCAGAACCATCAAAAAACGTTGAAATATAGTTCAAATTCAATAAACATCGACAAAAATACAGTTTCTAGCTAAAATTTGATGGTTTCGTTGCACTTTCCGAGCCCGTAGGGTATCTGATTGGCTTAAAAGTACAAGAAAACACTTCAAAAGTGACGTTTCTGAAGAATTTTAACAGTTTTCTTGTATCTACGAACGCCAGAATGCATAAAATTGACCTAAACGTCTCCTTTTCCTATTCTGAGTCGATTCTGCATGCTTTAAGTGTGTTTGGTGGCTCAGAACCATCAAAAAACGTTGAAATATAGTTCAAATTCAATAAAAATCGACAAAAATACAGTTTCTAGCTAAAATTTGATGGTTTCGTTGCACTTTCCGAGCCCGTTGGGTATCTGATTGGCTTAAAAGTACAAGAAAACACTTCAAAAGTGACGTTTCTGAAGAATTTTAACAGTTTTCTTGTATCTACGAACGCCAGAATGCATAAAATTGACCTAAACGTCTCCTTTTCCTATTCTGAGTCGATTCTGCATGCTTTAAGTGTGTTTGGTGGCTCAGAACCATCAAAAAACGTTGAAATATAGTTCAAATTCAATAAAAATCGACAAAAATACAGTTTCTAGCTAAAATTTGATGGTTTCGTTGCACTTTCCGAGCCCGTAGGGTATCTGATTGGCTTAAAAGTACAAGAAAACACTTCAAAAGTGACGTTTCTGAAGAATTTTAACAGTTTTCTTGTATCTACGAACGCCAGAATGCATAAAATTGACCTAAACGTCTCCTTTTCCTATTCTGAGTCGATTCTGCATGCTTTAAGTGTGTTTGGTGGCTCAGAACCATCAAAAAACGTTGAAATATAGTTCAAATTCAATAAAAATCGACAAAAATACAGTTTCTAGCTAAAATTTGATGGTTTCGTTGCACTTTCCGAGCCCGTTGGCTATCTGATTGGCTTAAAAGTACAAGAAAACACTTCAAAAGTGACGTTTCTGAAGAATTTTAACAGTTTTCTTGTATCTACGAACGCCAGAATGCATAAAATTGACCTAAACGTCTCCTTTTCCTATTCTGAGTCGATTCTGCATGCTTTAAGTGTGTTTGGTGGCTCAGAACCATCAAAAAACGTTGAAATATAGTTCAAATTCAATAAAAATCGACAAAAATACAGTTTCTAGCTAAAATTTGATGGTTTCGTTGCACTTTCCGAGCCCGTAGGGTATCTGATTGGCTTAAAAGTACAAGAAAACACTTCAAAAGTGACGTTTCTGAAGAATTTTAACAGTTTTCTTGTATCTACGAACGCCAGAATGCATAAAATTGACCTAAACGTCTCCTTTTCCTATTCTGAGTCGATTCTGCATGCTTTAAGTGTGTTTGGTGGCTCAGAACCATCAAATACGTTGAAATATAGTTCAAATTCAATAAAAATCGACAAAAATACAGTTTCTAGCTAAAATTTGATGGTTTCGTTGCGCTTTCCGAGCCCGTAGGGTATCTGATTGGCTTAAAAGTACAAGAAAACACTTCAAAAGTGACGTTTCTGAAGAATTTTAACAGTTTTCTTGTATCTACGAACGCCAGAATGCATAAAATTGACCTAAACGTCTCCTTTTCCTATTCTGAGTCGATTCTGCATGCTTTAAGTGTGTTTGGTGGCTCAGAACCATCAAAAAACGTTGAAATATAGTTCAAATTCAATAAAAATCGACAAAAATACAGTTTCTAGCTAAAATTTGATGGTTTCGTTGCACTTTCCGAGCCCGTAGGGTATCTGATTGGCTTAAAAGTACAAGAAAACACTTCAAAAGTGACGTTTCTGAAGAATTTTAACAGTTTTCTTGTATCTACGAACGCCAGAATGCATAAAATTGACCTAAACGTCTCCTTTTCCTATTCTGAGTCGATTCTACATGCTTTAAGAGTGTTTGGTGGCTCAGAACCATCAAAAAACGTTGAAATATAGTTCAAATTCAATAAAAATCGACAAAAATACAGTTTCTAGCTAAAATTTGATGGTTTCGTTGCACTTTCCGAGCCCGTAGGGTATCTGATTGGCTTAAAAGTACAAGAAAACACTTCAAAAGTGACGTTTCTGAAGAATTTTAACAGTTTTCTTGTATCTACGAACGCCAGAATGCATAAAATTGACCTAAACGTCTCCTTTTCCTATTCTGAGTCGATTCTGCATGCTTTAAGTGTGTTTGGTGGCTCAGATCCATCAAAAAACTTTGAAATATAGTTCAAATTCAATAAAAATCGACAAAAATACAGTTTCTAGCTAAAATTTGATGGTTTCGTTGCACTTTCCGAGCCCGTAGGGTATCTGATTGGCTTAAAAGTACAAGAAAACACTTCAAAAGTGACGTTTCTGAAGAATTTTAACAGTTTTCTTGTATCTACGAACGCCAGAATGCATAAAATTGACCTAAACGTCTCCTTTTCCTATTCTGAGTCGATTCTGCATGCTTTAAGTGTGTTTGGTGGCTCAGAACCATCAAAAAACGTCGAAATATAGTTCAAATTCAATAAAAATCGACAAAAATACAGTTTCTAGCTAAAATTTGATGGTTTCGTTGCACTTTCCGAGCCCGTAGGGTATCTGATTGGCTTAAAAGTACAAGAAAACACTTCAAAAGTGACGTTTCTGAAGAATTTTAACAGTTTTCTTGTATCTACGAACGCCAGAATGCATAAAATTGACCTAAACGTCTCCTTTTCCTATTCTGAGTCGATTCTGCATGCTTTAAGTGTGTTTGGTGGCTCAGAACCATCAAAAAACGTTGAAATATAGTTCAAATTCAATAAAAATCGACAAAAATACAGTTTCTAGCAAAAATTTGATGGTTTCGTTGCACTTTCCGAGCCCGTAGGGTATCTGATTGGCTTAAAAGTACAAGAAAACACTTCAAAAGTGACGTTTCTGAAGAATTTTAACAGTTTTCTTGTATCTACGAACGCCAGAATGCATAAAATTGACCTAAACGTCTCCTTTTCCTATTCTGAGTCGATTCTGCATGCTTTAAGTGTGTTTGGTGGCTCAGAACCATCAAAAAACGTTGAAATATAGTTCAAATTCAATAAAAATCGACAAAAATACAGTTTCTAGCTAAAATTTGATGGTTTCGTTGCACTTTCCGAGCCCGTAGGGTATCTGATTGGCTTAAAAGTACAAGAAAACACTTCAAAAGTGACGTTTCTGAAGAATTTTAACAGTTTTCTTGTATCTACGAACGCCAGAATGCATAAAATTGACCTAAACGTCTCCTTTTCCTATTCTGAGTGGATTCTGCATGCTTTAAGTGTGTTTGGTGGCTCAGAACCATCAAAAAACGTTGAAATATAGTTCAAATTCAATAAAAATCGACAAAAATACAGTTTCTAGCTAAAATTTGATGGTTTCGTTGCACTTTCCGAGCCCGTAGGGTATCTGATTGGCTTAAAAGTACAAGAAAACACTTCAAAAGTGACGTTTCTGAAGAATTTTAACAGTTTTCTTGTATCTACGAACGCCAGAATGCATAAAATTGACCTAAACGTCTCCTTTTCCTATTCTGAGTCGATTCTGCATGCTTTAAGCGTGTTTGGTGGCTCAGAACCATCAAAAAACGTTGAAATATAGTTCAAATTCAATAAAAATCGACAAAAATACAGTTTCTAGCTAAAATTTGATGGTTTCGTTGCACTTTCCGAGCCCGTAGGGTATCTGATTGGCTTAAAAGTACAAGAAAACACTTCAAAAGTGACGTTTCTGAAGAATTTTAACAGTTTTCTTGTATCTACGAACGCCAGAATGCATAAAATTGACCTAAACGTCTCCTTTTCCTATTCTGAGTCGATTCTGCATGCTTTAGGTGTGTTTGGTGGCTCAGAACCATCAAAAACCGTTGAAATATAGTTCAAATTCAATAAAAATCGACAAAAATACAGTTTCTAGCTAAAATTTGATGGTTTCGTTGCACTTTCCGAGCCCGTAGGGTATCTGATTGGCTTAAAAGTACAAGAAAACACTTCAAAAGTGACGTTTCTGAAGAATTTTAACAGTTTTCTTGTATCTACGAACGCCAGAATGCATAAAATTGACCTAAACGTCTCCTTTTCCTATTCTGAGTGGATTCTGCATGCTTTAAGTGTGTTTGGTGGCTCAGAACCATCAAAAAACGTTGAAATATTTCAAATTCAATAAAAATCGACAAAAATACAGTTTCTAGCTAAAATTTGATGGTTTCGTTGCACTTTCCGAGCCCGTAGGGTATCTGATTGGCTTAAAAGTACAAGAAAACACTTCAAAAGTGACGTTTCTGAAGAATTTTAACAGTTTTCTTGTATCTACGAACGCCAGAATGCATAAAATTGACCTAAACGTCTCCTTTTCCTATTCTGAGTCGATTCTGCATGCTTTAAGCGTGTTTGGTGGCTCAGAACCATCAAAAAACGTTGAAATATAGTTCAAATTCAATAAAAATCGACAAAAATACAGTTTCTAGCTAAATTTTGATGGTTTCGTTGCACTTTCCGAGCCCGTAGGGTATCTGATTGGCTTAAAAGTACAAGAAAACACTTCAAAAGTGACGTTTCTGAAGAATTTTAACAGTTTTCTTGTATCTACGAACGCCAGAATGCATAAAATTGACCTAAACGTCTCCTTTTCCTATTCTGAGTCGATTCTGCATGCTTTAAGTGTGTTTGGTGGCTCAGAACCATCAAAAAACGTTGAAATATAGTTCAAATTCAATAAAAATCGACAAAAATACAGTTTCTAGCTAAAATTTGATGGTTTCGTTGCACTTTCCGAGCCCGTAGGGTATCTGATTGGCTTAAAAGTACAAGAAAACACTTCAAAAGTGACGTTTCTGAAGAATTTTAACAGTTTTCTTGTATCTACGAGCGCCAGAATGCATAAAATTGACCTAAACGTCTCCTTTTCCTATTCTGAGTCGATTCTGCATGCTTTAAGTGTTTTTGGTGGCTCAGAACCATCAAAAAACGTTGAAATATAGTTCAAATTCAATAAAAATCGACAAAAATACAGTTTCTAGCTAAAATTTGATGGTTTCGTTGCACTTTCCGAGCCCGTTGGGTCTCTGATTGGCTTAAAAGTACAAGAAAACACTTCAAAAGTGACGTTTCTGAAGAATTTTAACAGTTTTCTTGTATCTACGAACGCCAGAATGCATAAAATTGACCTAAACGTCTCCTTTTCCTATTCTGAGTCGATTCTGCATGCTTTAAGTGTGTTTGGTGGCTCAGAACCATCAAAAAACGTTGAAATATAGTTCAAATTCAATAAAAATCGACAAAAATACAGTTTCTAGCTAAAATTTGATGGTTTCGTTGCACTTTCCGAGCCCGTTGGGTATCTGATTGGCTTAAAAGTACAAGAAAACACTTCAAAAGTGACGTTTCTGAAGAATTTTAACAGTTTTCTTGTATCTACGAACGCCAGAATGCATAAAATTGACCTAAACGTCTCCTTTTCCTATTCTGAGTCGATTCTGCATGCTTTAAGTGTGTTTGGTGGCTCAGAACCATCAAAAAACGTTGAAATATAGTTCAAATTCAATAAAAATCGACAAAAATACAGTTTCTAGCTAAAATTTTATGGTTTCGTTGCACTTTCCGAGCCCGTAGGGTATCTGATTGGCTTAAAAGTACAAGAAAACACTTCAAAAGTGACGTTTCTGAAGAATTTTAACAGTTTTCTTGTATCTACGAACGCCAGAATGCATAAAATTGACCTAAACGTCTCCTTTTCCTATTCTGAGTCGATTCTGCATGCTTTAAGTGTGTTTGGTGGCTCAGAACCATCAAAAAACGTTGAAATATAGTTCAAATTCAATAAAAATCGACAAAAATACAGTTTCTAGCTAAAATTTGATGGTTTCGTTGCACTTTCCGAGCCCGTAGGGTATCTGATTGGCTTAAAAGTACAAGAAAACACTTCAAAAGTGACGTTTCTGAAGAATTTTAACAGTTTTCTTGTATCTACGAACGCCAGAATGCATAAAATTGACCTAAACGTCTCCTTTTCCTATTCTGAGTCGATTCTGCATGCTTTAAGTGTGTTTGGTGGCTCAGAACCATCAAAAAACGTTGAAATATAGTTCAAATTCAATAAAAATCGACAAAAATACAGTTTCTAGCTAAAATTTGATGGTTTCGTTGCACTTTCCGAGCCCGTAGGGTATCTGATTGGCTTAAAAGTACAAGAAAACACTTCAAAAGTGACGTTTCTGAAGAATTTTAACAGTTTTCTTGTATCTACGAACGCCAGAATGCATAAAATTGACCTAAACGTCTCCTTTTCCTATTCTGAGTCGATTCTGCATGCTTTAAGTGTTTTTGGTGGCTCAGAACCATCAAAAAACGTTGAAATATAGTTCAAATTCAATAAAAATCGACAAAAATACAGTTTCTAGCTAAAATTTGATGGTTTCGTTGCACTTTCCGAGCCCGTAGGGTATCTGATTGGCTTAAAAGTACAAGAAAACACTTCAAAAGTGACGTTTCTGAAGAATTTTAACAGTTTTCTTGTATCTACGAACGCCAGAATGCATAAAATTGACCTAAACGTCTCCTTTTCCTATTCTGAGTCGATTCTGCATGCTTTAAGTGTGTTTGGTGGCTCAGAACCATCAAAAAACGTTGAAATATAGTTCAAATTCAATAAAAATCGACAAAAATACAGTTTCTAGCTAAAATTTGATGGTTTCGTTGCACTTTCCGAGCTCGTAGGGTATCTGATTGGCTTAAAAGTACAAGAAAACACTTCAAAAGTGACGTTTCTGAAGAATTTTAACAGTTTTCTTGTATCTACGAACGCCAGAATGCATAAAATTGACCTAAACGTCTCCTTTTCCTATTCTGAGTCGATTCGGCATGCTTTAAGTGTGTTTGGTGGCTCAGAACCATCAAAAAACGTTGAAATATAGTTCAAATTCAATAAAAATCGACAAAAATACAGTTTCTAGCTAAAATTTGATGGTTTCGTTGCACTTTCCGAGCCCGTTGGGTATCTGATTGGCTTAAAAGTACAAGAAAACACTTCAAAAGTGACGTTTCTGAAGAATTTTAACAGTTTTCTTGTGTCTACGAACGCCAGAATGCATAAAATTGACCTAAACGTCTCCTTTTCCTATTCTGAGTCGATTCTGCATGCTTTAAGTGTGTTTGGTGGCTCAGAACCATCAAAAAACGTTGAAATATAGTTCAAATTCAATAAAAATCGACAAAAATACAGTTTCTAGCTAAAATTTGATGGTTTCGTTGCACTTTCCGAGCCCGTTGGGTATCTGATTGGCTTAAAAGTACAAGAAAACAGTTCAAAAGTGACGTTTCTGAAGAATTTTAACAGTTTTCTTGTATCTACGAACGCCAGAATGCATAAAATTGACCTAAACGTCTCCTTTTCCTATTCTGAGTCGATTCTGCATGCTTTAAGTGTGTTTGGTGGCTCAGAACCATCAAAAAACGTTGAAATATAGTTCAAATTCAATAAAAATCGACAAAAATACAGTTTCTAGCTAAAATTTGATGGTTTCGTTGCACTTTCCGAGCCCGTAGGGTATCTGATTGGCTTAAAAGTACAAGAAAACACTTCAAAAGTGACGTTTCTGAAGAATTTTAACAGTTTTCTTGTATCTACGAACGCCAGAATGCATAAAATTGACCTAAACGTCTCCTTTTCCTATTCTGAGTCGATTCTGCATGCTTTAAGTGTGTTTGGTGGCTCAGAACCATCAAAAAACATTGAAATATAGTTCAAATTCAATAAAAATCGACAAAAATACAGTTTCTAGCTAAAATTTGATGGTTTCGTTGCACTTTCCGAGCCCGTAGGGTATCTGATTGGCTTAAAAGTACAAGAAAACACTTCAAAAGTGACGTTTCTGAAGAATTTTAACAGTTTTCTTGTATCTACGAACGCCAGAATGCATAAAATCGACCTAAACGTCTCCTTTTCCTATTCTGAGTCGATTCTGCATGCTTTAAGTGTGTTTGGTGGCTCAGAACCATCAAAAAACGTTGAAATATAGTTCAAATTCAATAAAAATCGACAAAAATACAGTTTCTAGCTAAAATTTGATGGTTTCGTTGCACTTTCCGAGCCCGTAGGGTATCTGATTGGCTTAAAAGTACAAGAAAACACTTCAAAAGTGACGTTTCTGAAGAATTTTAACAGTTTTCTTGTATCTACGAACGCCAGAATGCATAAAATTGACCTAAACGTCTCCTTTTCCTATTCTGAGTCGATTCTACATGCTTTAAGTGTGTTTGGTGGCTCAGAACCATCAAAAAACGTTGAAATATAGTTCAAATTCAATAAAAATCGACAAAAATACAGTTTCTAGCTAAAATTTGATGGTTTCGTTGCACTGTCCGAGCCCGTAGGGTATCTGATTGGCTTAAAAGTACAAGAAAACACTTCAAAAGTGACGTTTCTGAAGAATTTTAACAGTTTTCTTGTATCTACGAACGCCAGAATGCATAAAATTGACCTAAACGTCTCCTTTTCCTATTCTGAGTCGATTCTGCATGCTTTAAGTGTGTTTGGTGGCTCAGAACCATCAAAAAACGTTGAAATATAGTTCAAATTCAATAAAAATCGACAAAAATACAGTTTCTAGCTAAAATTTGATGGTTTCGTTGCACTTTCCGAGCCCGTATTGTATCTGATTGGCTTAAAAGTACAAGAAAACACTTCAAAAGTGACGTTTCTGAAGAGTTTTAACAGTTTTCTTGTATCTACGAACGCCAGAATGCATAAAATTGACCTAAACGTCTCCTTTTCCTATTCTGAGTCGATTCTGCATGCTTTAAGTGTGTTTGGTGGTTCAGAGCCATCAAAAAACGTTGAAATATAGTTCAAATTCAATAAAAATCGACAAAAATACAGTTTCTAGCTAAAATTTGATGGTTTCGTTGCACTTTCCGAGCCCGTAGGGTATCTGATTGGCTTAAAAGTACAAGAAAACACTTCAAAAGTGACGTTTCTGAAGAATTTTAACAGTTTTCTTGTATCTACGAACGCCAGAATGCATAAAATTGACCTAAACGTCTCCTTTTCCTATTCTGAGTCGATTCTGCATGCTTTAAGTGTGTTTGGTGGCTCAGATCCATCAAAAAACTTTGAAATATAGTTCAAATTCAATAAAAATCGACAAAAATACAGTTTCTAGCTAAAATTTGATGGTTTCGTTGCACTTTCCGAGCCCGTAGGGTATCTGATTGGCTTAAAAGTACAAGAAAACACTTCAAAAGTGACGTTTCTGAAGAATTTTAACAGTTTTCTTGTATCTACGAACGCCAGAATGCATAAAATTGACCTAAACGTCTCCTTTTCCTATTCTGAGTCGATTCTGCATGCTTTAAGTGTGTTTGGTGGCTCAGAACCATCAAAAAACGTTGAAATATAGTTCAAATTCAATAAAAATCGACAAAAATACAGTTTCTAGCTAAAATTTGATGGTTTCGTTGCACTTTCCGAGCCCGTAGGGTATCTGATTGGCTTAAAAGTACATGAAAACACTTCAAAAGTGACGTTTCTGAAGAATTTTAACAGTTTTCTTGTATCTACGAACGCCAGAATGCATAAAATTGACCTAAACGTCTCCTTTTCCTATTCTGAGTCGATTCTGCATGCTTTAAGTGTGTTTGGTGGCTCAGAACCATCAAAAAACGTTGAAATATAGTTCAAATTCAATAAAAATCGACAAAAATACAGTTTCTAGCAAAAATTTGATGGTTTCGTTGCACTTTCCGAGCCCGTAGGGTATCTGATTGGCTTAAAAGTACAAGAAAACACTTCAAAAGTGACGTTTCTGAAGAATTTTAACAGTTTTCTTGTATCTACGAACGCCAGAATGCATAAAATTGACCTAAACGTCTCCTTTTCCTATTCTGAGTCGATTCTGCATGCTTTAAGTGTGTTTGGTGGCTCAGAACCATCAAAAAACGTTGAAATATAGTTCAAATTCAATAAAAATCGACAAAAATACAGTTTCTAGCTAAAATTTGATGGTTTCGTTGCACTTTCCGAGCCCGTAGGGTATCTGATTGGCTTAAAAGTACAAGAAAACACTTCAAAAGTGACGTTTCTGAAGAATTTTAACAGTTTTCTTGTATCTACGAACGCCAGAATGCATAAAATTGACCTAAACGTCTCCTTTTCCTATTCTGAGTGGATTCTGCATGCTTTAAGTGTGTTTGGTGGCTCAGAACCATCAAAAAACGTTGAAATATAGTTCAAATTCAATAAAAATCGACAAAAATACAGTTTCTAGCTAAAATTTGATGGTTTCGTTGCACTTTCCGAGCCCGTAGGGTATCTGATTGGCTTAAAAGTACAAGAAAACACTTCAAAAGTGACGTTTCTGAAGAATTTTAACAGTTTTCTTGTATCTACGAACGCCAGAATGCATAAAATTGACCTAAACGTCTCCTTTTCCTATTCTGAGTCGATTCTGCATGCTTTAAGCGTGTTTGGTGGCTCAGAACCATCAAAAAACGTTGAAATATAGTTCAAATTCAATAAAAATCGACAAAAATACAGTTTCTAGCTAAAATTTGATGGTTTCGTTGCACTTTCCGAGCCCGTAGGGTATCTGATTGGCTTAAAAGTACAAGAAAACACTTCAAAAGTGACGTTTCTGAAGAATTTTAACAGTTTTCTTGTATCTACGAACGCCAGAATGCATAAAATTGACCTAAACGTCTCCTTTTCCTATTCTGAGTCGATTCTGCATGCTTTAAGTGTGTTTGGTGGCTCAGAACCATCAAAAAACGTTGAAATATAGTTCAAATTCAATAAAAATCGACAAAAATACAGTTTCTAGCTAAAATTTGATGGTTTCGTTGCACTTTCCGAGCCCGTAGGGTATCTGATTGGCTTAAAAGTACAAGAAAACACTTCAAAAGTGACGTTTCTGAAGAATTTTAACAGTTTTCTTGTATCTACGAACGCCAGAATGCATAAAATTGACCTAAACGTCTCCTTTTCCTATTCTGAGTGGATTCTGCATGCTTTAAGTGTGTTTGGTGGCTCAGAACCATCAAAAAACGTTGAAATATTTCAAATTCAATAAAAATCGACAAAAATACAGTTTCTAGCTAAAATTTGATGGTTTCGTTGCACTTTCCGAGCCCGTAGGGTATCTGATTGGCTTAAAAGTACAAGAAAACACTTCAAAAGTGACGTTTCTGAAGAATTTTAACAGTTTTCTTGTATCTACGAACGCCAGAATGCATAAAATTGACCTAAACGTCTCCTTTTCCTATTCTGAGTCGATTCTGCATGCTTTAAGCGTGTTTGGTGGCTCAGAACCATCAAAAAACGTTGAAATATAGTTCAAATTCAATAAAAATCGACAAAAATACAGTTTCTAGCTAAATTTTGATGGTTTCGTTGCACTTTCCGAGCCCGTAGGGTATCTGATTGGCTTAAAAGTACAAGAAAACACTTCAAAAGTGACGTTTCTGAAGAATTTTAACAGTTTTCTTGTATCTACGAACGCCAGAATGCATAAAATTGACCTAAACGTCTCCTTTTCCTATTCTGAGTCGATTCTGCATGCTTTAAGTGTGTTTGGTGGCTCAGAACCATCAAAAAACGTTGAAATATAGTTCAAATTCAATAAAAATCGACAAAAATACAGTTTCTAGCTAAAATTTGATGGTTTCGTTGCACTTTCCGAGCCCGTAGGGTATCTGATTGGCTTAAAAGTACAAGAAAACACTTCAAAAGTGACGTTTCTGAAGAATTTTAACAGTTTTCTTGTATCTACGAACGCCAGAATGCATAAAATTGACCTAAACGTCTCCTTTTCCTATTCTGAGTCGATTCTGCATGCTTTAAGTGTTTTTGGTGGCTCAGAACCATCAAAAAACGTTGAAATATAGTTCAAATTCAATAAAAATCGACAAAAATACAGTTTCTAGCTAAAATTTGATGGTTTCGTTGCACTTTCCGAGCCCGTTGGGTCTCTGATTGGCTTAAAAGTACAAGAAAACACTTCAAAAGTGACGTTTCTGAAGAATTTTAACAGTTTTCTTGTATCTACGAACGCCAGAATGCATAAAATTGACCTAAACGTCTCCTTTTCCTATTCTGAGTCGATTCTGCATGCTTTAAGTGTGTTTGGTGGCTCAGAACCATCAAAAAACGTTGAAATATAGTTCAAATTCAATAAAAATCGACAAAAATACAGTTTCTAGCTAAAATTTGATGGTTTCGTTGCACTTTCCGAGCCCGTTGGGTATCTGATTGGCTTAAAAGTACAAGAAAACACTTCAAAAGTGACGTTTCTGAAGAATTTTAACAGTTTTCTTGTATCTACGAACGCCAGAATGCATAAAATTGACCTAAACGTCTCCTTTTCCTATTCTGAGTCGATTCTGCATGCTTTAAGTGTGTTTGGTGGCTCAGAACCATCAAAAAACGTTGAAATATAGTTCAAATTCAATAAAAATCGACAAAAATACAGTTTCTAGCTAAAATTTTATGGTTTCGTTGCACTTTCCGAGCCCGTAGGGTATCTGATTGGCTTAAAAGTACAAGAAAACACTTCAAAAGTGACGTTTCTGAAGAATTTTAACAGTTTTCTTGTATCTACGAACGCCAGAATGCATAAAATTGACCTAAACGTCTCCTTTTCCTATTCTGAGTCGATTCTGCATGCTTTAAGTGTGTTTGGTGGCTCAGAACCATCAAAAAACGTTGAAATATAGTTCAAATTCAATAAAAATCGACAAAAATACAGTTTCTAGCTAAAATTTGATGGTTTCGTTGCACTTTCCGAGCCCGTAGGGTATCTGATTGGCTTAAAAGTACAAGAAAACACTTCAAAAGTGACGTTTCTGAAGAATTTTAACAGTTTTCTTGTATCTACGAACGCCAGAATGCATAAAATTGACCTAAACGTCTCCTTTTCCTATTCTGAGTCGATTCTGCATGCTTTAAGTGTGTTTGGTGGCTCAGAACCATCAAAAAACGTTGAAATATAGTTCAAATTCAATAAAAATCGACAAAAATACAGTTTCTAGCTAAAATTTGATGGTTTCGTTGCACTTTCCGAGCCCGTAGGGTATCTGATTGGCTTAAAAGTACAAGAAAACACTTCAAAAGTGACGTTTCTGAAGAATTTTAACAGTTTTCTTGTATCTACGAACGCCAGAATGCATAAAATTGACCTAAACGTCTCCTTTTCCTATTCTGAGTCGATTCTGCATGTTTTAAGTGTGTTTGGTGGCTCAGAACCATCAAAAAACGTTGAAATATAGTTCAAGTTCAATAAAAATCGACAAAAATACAGTTTCTAGCTAAAATTTGATGGTTTCGTTGCACTTTCCGAGCCCGTAGGGTATCTGATTGGCTTAAAAGTACAAGAAAACACTTCAAAAGTGACGTTTCTGAAGAATTTTAACAGTTTTCTTGTATCTACGAACGCCAGAATGCATAAAATTGACCTAAACGTCTCCTTTTCCTATTCTGAGTCGATTCTGCATGCTTTAAGTGTGTTTGGTGGCTCAGAACCATCAAAAAACGTTGAAATATAGTTCAAATTCAATAAAAATCGACAAAAATACAGTTTCTAGCTAAAATTTGATGGTTTCGTTGCACTTTCCGAGCCCGTAGGGTATCTGATTGGCTTAAAAGTACAAGAAAACACTTCAAAAGTGACGTTTCTGAAGAATTTTAACAGTTTTCTTGTATCTACGAACGCCAGAATGCATAAAATTGACCTAAACGTCTCCTTTTCCTATTCTGAGTCGATTCTGCATGCTTTAAGTGTTTTTGGTGGCTCAGAACCATCAAAAAACGTTGAAATATAGTTCAAATTCAATAAAAATCGACAAAAATACAGTTTCTAGCTAAAATTTGATGGTTTCGTTGCACTTTCCGAGCCCGTAGGGTATCTGATTGGCTTAAAAGTACAAGAAAACACTTCAAAAGTGACGTTTCTGAAGAATTTTAACAGTTTTCTTGTATCTACGAACGCCAGAATGCATAAAATTGACCTAAACGTCTCCTTTTCCTATTCTGAGTCGATTCTGCATGCTTTAAGTGTGTTTGATGGCTCAGAACCATCAAAAAACGTTGAAATATAGTTCAAATTCAATAAAAATCGACAAAAATACAGTTTCTAGCTAAAATTTGATGGTTTCGTTGCACTTTCCGAGCTCGTAGGGTATCTGATTGGCTTAAAAGTACAAGAAAACACTTCAAAAGTGACGTTTCTGAAGAATTTTAACAGTTTTCTTGTATCTACGAACGCCAGAATGCATAAAATTGACCTAAACGTCTCCTTTTCCTATTCTGAGTCGATTCTGCATGCTTTAAGTGTGTTTGGTGGCTCAGAACCATCAAAAAACGTTGAAATATAGTTCAAATTCAATAAAAATCGACAAAAATACAGTTTCTAGCTAAAATTTGATGGTTTCGTTGCACTTTCCGAGCCCGTTGGGTATCTGATTGGCTTAAAAGTACAAGAAAACACTTCAAAAGTGACGTTTCTGAAGAATTTTAACAGTTTTCTTGTGTCTACGAACGCCAGAATGCATAAAATTGACCTAAACGTCTCCTTTTCCTATTCTGAGTCGATTCTGCATGCTTTAAGTGTGTTTGGTGGCTCAGAACCATCAAAAAACGTTGAAATATAGTTCAAATTCAATAAAAATCGACAAAAATACAGTTTCTAGCTAAAATTTGATGGTTTCGTTGCACTTTCCGAGCCCGTTGGGTATCTGATTGGCTTAAAAGTACAAGAAAACAGTTCAAAAGTGACGTTTCTGAAGAATTTTAACAGTTTTCTTGTATCTACGAACGCCAGAATGCATAAAATTGACCTAAACGTCTCCTTTTCCTATTCTGAGTCGATTCTGCATGCTTTAAGTGTGTTTGGTGGCTCAGAACCATCAAAAAACGTTGAAATATAGTTCAAATTCAATAAAAATCGACAAAAATACAGTTTCTAGCTAAAATTTGATGGTTTCGTTGCACTTTCCGAGCCCGTAGGGTATCTGATTGGCTTAAAAGTACAAGAAAACACTTCAAAAGTGACGTTTCTGAAGAATTTTAACAGTTTTCTTGTATCTACGAACGCCAGAATGCATAAAATTGACCTAAACGTCTCCTTTTCCTATTCTGAGTCGATTCTGCATGCTTTAAGTGTGTTTGGTGGCTCAGAACCATCAAAAAACATTGAAATATAGTTCAAATTCAATAAAAATCGACAAAAATACAGTTTCTAGCTAAAATTTGATGGTTTCGTTGCACTTTCCGAGCCCGTAGGGTATCTGATTGGCTTAAAAGTACAAGAAAACACTTCAAAAGTGACGTTTCTGAAGAATTTTAACAGTTTTCTTGTATCTACGAACGCCAGAATGCATAAAATTGACCTAAACGTCTCCTTTTCCTATTCTGAGTCGATTCTGCATGCTTTAAGTGTGTTTGGTGGCTCAGAACCATCAAAAAACGTTGAAATATAGTTCAAATTCAATAAAAATCGACAAAAATACAGTTTCTAGCTAAAATTTGATGGTTTCGTTGCACTTTCCGAGCCCGTAGGGTATCTGATTGGCTTAAAAGTACAAGAAAACACTTCAAAAGTGACGTTTCTGAAGAATTTTAACAGTTTTCTTGTATCTACGAACGCCAGAATGCATAAAATTGACCTAAACGTCTCCTTTTCCTATTCTGAGTCGATTCTACATGCTTTAAGTGTGTTTGGTGGCTCAGAACCATCAAAAAACGTTGAAATATAGTTCAAATTCAATAAAAATCGACAAAAATACAGTTTCTAGCTAAAATTTGATGGTTTCGTTGCACTGTCCGAGCCCGTAGGGTATCTGATTGGCTTAAAAGTACAAGAAAACACTTCAAAAGTGACGTTTCTGAAGAATTTTAACAGTTTTCTTGTATCTACGAACGCCAGAATGCATAAAATTGACCTAAACGTCTCCTTTTCCTATTCTGAGTCGATTCTGCATGCTTTAAGTGTGTTTGGTGGCTCAGAACCATCAAAAAACGTTGAAATATAGTTCAAATTCAATAAAAATCGACAAAAATACAGTTTCTAGCTAAAATTTGATGGTTTCGTTGCACTTTCCGAGCCCGTATTGTATCTGATTGGCTTAAAGGTACAAGAAAACACTTCAAAAGTGACGTTTCTGAAGAGTTTTAACAGTTTTCTTGTATCTACGAACGCCAGAATGCATAAAATTGACCTAAACGTCTCCTTTTCCTATTCTGAGTCGATTCTGCATGCTTTAAGTGTGTTTGGTGGTTCAGAACCATCAAAAAACTTTGAAATATAGTTCAAATTCAATAAAAATCGACAAAAATACAGTTTCTAGCTAAAATTTGATGGTTTCGTTGCACTTTCCGAGCCCGTAGGGTATCTGATTGGCTTAAAAGTACAAGAAAACACTTCAAAAGTGACGTTTCTGAAGAATTTTAACAGTTTTCTTGTATCTACGAACGCCAGAATGCATAAAATTGACCTAAACGTTTCATTTTCCTATTCTGAGTCGATTCTGCATGCTTTAAGTGTGTTTGGTGGCTCAGAACCATCAAAAAACGTTGAAATATAGTTCAAATTCAATAAAAATCGACAAAAATACAGTTTCTAGCTAAAATTTGATGGTTTCGTTGCACTTTCCGAGCCCGTAGGGTATCTGATTGGCTTAAAAGTACAAGAAAACACTTCAAAAGTGACGTTTCTGAAGAATTTTAACAGTTTTCTTGTATCTACGAACGCCAGAATGCATACAATTGACCTAAACGTCTCCTTTTCCTATTCTGAGTCGATTCTGCATGCTTTAAGTGTGTTTGGTGGCTCAGAACCATCAAAAAACGTTGAAATATAGTTCAAATTCAATTAAAATCGACAAAAATACAGTTTCTAGCTAAAATTTTATGGTTTCGTTGCACTTTCCGAGCCCGTAGGGTATCTGATTGGCTTAAAAGTACAAGAAAACACTTCAAAAGTGACGTTTCTGAAGAATTTTAACAGTTTTCTTGTATCTACGAACGCCAGAATGCATAAAATTGACCTAAACGTCTCCTTTTCCTATTCTGAGTCGATTCTGCATGCTTTAAGTGTGTTTGGTGGCTCAGAACCATCAAAAAACGTTGAAATATAGTTCAAATTCAATAAAAATCGACAAAAATACAGTTTCTAGCTAAAATTTGATGGTTTCGTTGCACTTTCCGAGCCCGTAGGGTATCTGATTGGCTTAAAAGTACAAGAAAACACTTCAAAAGTGACGTTTCTGAAGAATTTTAACAGTTTTCTTGTATCTACGAACGCCAGAATGCATAAAATTGACCTAAACGTCTCCTTTTCCTATTCTGAGTCGATTCTGCATGCTTTAAGTGTGTTTGGTGGCTCAGAACCATCAAAAAACGTTGAAATATAGTTCAAATTCAATAAAAATCGACAAAAATACAGTTTCTAGCTAAAATTTGATGGTTTCGTTGCACTTTCCGAGACCGTAGGGTATCTGATTGGCTTAAAAGTACAAGAAAACACTTCAAAAGTGACGTTTCTGAAGAATTTTAACAGTTTTCTTGTATCTACGAACGCCAGAATGCATAAAATTGACCTAAACGTCTCCTTTTCCTATTCTGAGTCGATTCTGCATGCTTTAAGTGTGTTTGGTGGCTCAGAACCATCAAAAAACGTTGAAATATAGTTCAAATTCAATAAAAATCGACAAAAATACAGTTTCTAGCTAAAATTTGATGGTTTCGTTGCACTTTCCGAGCCCGTAGGGTATCTGATTGGCTTAAAAGTACAAGAAAACACTTCAAAAGTGACGTTTCTGAAGAATTTTAACAGTTTTCTTGTATCTACGAACGCCAGAATGCATAAAATTGACCTAAACGTCTCCTTTTCCTATTCTGAGTCGATTCTACATGCTTTAAGTGTGTTTGGTGGCTCAGAACCATCAAAAAACGTTGAAATATAGTTCAAATTCAATAAAAATCGACAAAAATACAGTTTCTAGCTAAAATTTGATGGTTTCGTTGCACTGTCCGAGCCCGTAGGGTATCTGATTGGCTTAAAAGTACAAGAAAACACTTCAAAAGTGACGTTTCTGAAGAATTTTAACAGTTTTCTTGTATCTACGAACGCCAGAATGCATAAAATTGACCTAAACGTCTCCTTTTCCTATTCTGAGTCGATTCTGCATGCTTTAAGTGTGTTTGGTGGCTCAGAACCATCAAAAAACGTTGAAATATAGTTCAAATTCAATAAAAATCGACAAAAATACAGTTTCTAGCTAAAATTTGATGGTTTCGTTGCACTTTCCGAGCCCGTATTGTATCTGATTGGCTTAAAGGTACAAGAAAACACTTCAAAAGTGACGTTTCTGAAGAGTTTTAACAGTTTTCTTGTATCTACGAACGCCAGAATGCATAAAATTGACCTAAACGTCTCCTTTTCCTATTCTGAGTCGATTCTGCATGCTTTAAGTGTGTTTGGTGGTTCAGAACCATCAAAAAACTTTGAAATATAGTTCAAATTCAATAAAAATCGACAAAAATACAGTTTCTAGCTAAAATTTGATGGTTTCGTTGCACTTTCCGAGCCCGTAGGGTATCTGATTGGCTTAAAAGTACAAGAAAACACTTCAAAAGTGACGTTTCTGAAGAATTTTAACAGTTTTCTTGTATCTACGAACGCCAGAATGCATAAAATTGACCTAAACGTTTCATTTTCCTATTCTGAGTCGATTCTGCATGCTTTAAGTGTGTTTGGTGGCTCAGAACCATCAAAAAACGTTGAAATATAGTTCAAATTCAATAAAAATCGACAAAAATACAGTTTCTAGCTAAAATTTGATGGTTTCGTTGCACTTTCCGAGCCCGTAGGGTATCTGATTGGCTTAAAAGTACAAGAAAACACTTCAAAAGTGACGTTTCTGAAGAATTTTAACAGTTTTCTTGTATCTACGAACGCCAGAATGCATAAAATTGACCTAAACGTCTCCTTTTCCTATTCTGAGTCGATTCTGCATGCTTTAAGTGTGTTTGGTGGCTCAGAACCATCAAAAAACGTTGAAATATAGTTCAAATTCAATAAAAATCGACAAAAATACAGTTTCTAGCTAAAATTTTATGGTTTCGTTGCACTTTCCGAGCCCGTAGGGTATCTGATTGGCTTAAAAGTACAAGAAAACACTTCAAAAGTGACGTTTCTGAAGAATTTTAACAGTTTTCTTGTATCTACGAACGCCAGAATGCATACAATTGACCTAAACGTCTCCTTTTCCTATTCTGAGTCGATTCTGCATGCTTTAAGTGTGTTTGGTGGCTCAGAACCATCAAAAAACGTTGAAATATAGTTCAAATTCAATTAAAATCGACAAAAATACAGTTTCTAGCTAAAATTTGATGGTTTCGTTGCACTTTCCGAGCCCGTAGGGTATCTGATTGGCTTAAAAGTACAAGAAAACACTTCAAAAGTGACGTTTCTGAAGAATTTTAACAGTTTTCTTGTATCTACGAACGCCAGAATGCATAAAATTGACCTAAACGTCTCCTTTTCCTATTCTGAGTCGATTCTGCATGCTTTAAGTGTGTTTGGTGGCTCAGAACCATCAAAAAACGTTGAAATATAGTTCAAATTCAATAAAAATCGACAAAAATACAGTTTCTAGCTAAAATTTGATGGTTTCGTTGCACTTTCCGAGCCCGTAGGGTATCTGATTGGCTTAAAAGTACAAGAAAACACTTCAAAAGTGACGTTTCTGAAGAATTTTAACAGTTTTCTTGTATCTACGAACGCCAGAATGCATAAAATTGACCTAAACGTCTCCTTTTCCTATTCTGAGTCGATTCTGCATGCTTTAAGTGTGTTTGGTGGCTCAGAACCATCAAAAAACGTTGAAATATAGTTCAAATTCAATAAAAATCGACAAAAATACAGTTTCTAGCTAAAATTTGATGGTTTCGTTGCACTTTCCGAGACCGTAGGGTATCTGATTGGCTTAAAAGTACAAGAAAACACTTCAAAAGTGACGTTTCTGAAGAATTTTAACAGTTTTCTTGTATCTACGAACGCCAGAATGCATAAAATTGACCTAAACGTCTCCTTTTCCTATTCTGAGTCGATTCTGCATGCTTTAAGTGTGTTTGGTGGCTCAGAACCATCAAAAAACGTTGAAATATAGTTCAAATTCAATAAAAATCGACAAAAATACAGTTTCTAGCTAAAATTTGATGGTTTCGTTGCACTTTCCGAGCCCGTAGGGTATCTGATTGGCTTAAAAGTACAAGAAAACACTTCAAAAGTGACGTTTCTGAAAAATTTTAACAGTTTTCTTGTATCTACGAACGCCAGAATGCATAAAATTGACCTAAACGTCTCCTTTTCCTATTCTGAGTCGATTCTGCATGCTTTAAGTGTGTTTGGTGGCTCAGAACCATCAAAAAACGTTGAAATATAGTTCAAATTCAATAAAAATCGACAAAAATACAGTTTCTAGCTAAAATTTGATGGTTTCGTTGCACTTTCCGAGCCCGTAGGGTATCTGATTGGCTTAAAAGTACAAGAAAACATTTCAAAAGTGACGTTTCTAAAGAATTTTAACAGTTTTCTTGTATCTACGAACGCCAGAATGCATAAAATTGACCTAAACGTCTCCTTTTCCTATTCTGAGTCGATTCTGCATGCTTTAAGTGTGTTTGGTGGCTCAGAACCATCAAAAAACGTTGAAATATAGTTCAAATTCAATAAAAATCGACAAAAATACAGTTTCTAGCTAAAATTTGATGGTTTCGTTGCACTTTCCGAGCCCGTAGGGTATCTGATTGGCTTAAAAGTACAAGAAAACACTTCAAAAGTGACGTTTCTGAAGAATTTTAACAGTTTTCTTGTATCTACGAACGCCAGAATGCATAAAATTGACCTAAACGTCTCCTTTTCCTATTCTGAGTCGATTCTGCATGCTTTAAGTGTGTTTGGTGGCTCAGAACCATCAAAAAACTTTGAAATATAGTTCAAATTCAATAAAAATCGACAAAAATACAGTTTCTAGCTAAAATTTGATGGTTTCGTTGCACTTTCCGAGCCCGTAGGGTATCTGATTGGCTTAAAAGTACAAGAAAACACTTCAAAAGTGACGTTTCTGAAGAATTTTAACAGTTTTCTTGTATCTACGAACGCCAGAATGCATAAAATTGACCTAAACGTCTCCTTTTCCTATTCTGAGTCGATTCTGCATGCTTTAAGTGTGTTTGGTGGCTCAGAACCATCAAAAAACGTTGAAATATAGTTCAAATTCAATAAAAATCGACAAAAATACAGTTTCTAGCTAAAATTTGATGGTTTCGTTGCACTTTCCGAGCCCGTAGGGTATCTGATTGGCTTAAAAGTACAAGAAAACACTTCAAAAGTGACGTTTCTGAAGAATTTTAACAGTTTTCTTGTATCTACGAACGCCAGAATGCATAAAATTGACCTAAACGTCTCCTTTTCCTATTCTGAGTCGATTCTGCATGCTTTAAGTGTGTTTGGTGGCTCAGAACCATCAAAAAACGTTGAAATATAGTTCAAATTCAATAAAAATCGACAAAAATACAGTTTCTAGCTAAAATTTGATGGTTTCGTTGCACTTTCCGAGCCCGTAGGGTATCTGATTGGCTTAAAAGTACAAGAAAACACTTCAAAAGTGACGTTTCTGAAGAATTTTAACAGTTTTCTTGTATCTACGAACGCCAGAATGCATAAAATTGACCTAAACGTCTCCTTTTCCTATTCTGAGTCGATTCTGCATGCTTTAAGTGTTTTTGGTGGCTCAGAACCATCAAAAAACGTTGAAATATAGTTCAAATTCAATAAAAATCGACAAAAATACAGTTTCTAGCTAAAATTTGATGGTTTCGTTGCACTTTCCGAGCCCGTAGGGTATCTGATTGGCTTAAAAGTACAAGAAAACACTTCAAAAGTGACGTTTCTGAAGAATTTTAACAGTTTTCTTGTATCTACGAACGCCAGAATGCATAAAATTGACCTAAACGTCTCCTTTTCCTATTCTGAGTCGATTCTGCATGCTTTAAGTGTGTTTGGTGGCTCAGAACCATCAAAAAACGTTGAAATATAGTTCAAATTCAATAAAAATCGACAAAAATACAGTTTCTAGCTAAAATTTGATGGTTTCGTTGCACTTTCCGAGCCCGTTGGGTATCTGATTGGCTTAAAAGTACAAGAAAACACTTCAAAAGTGACGTTTCTGAAGAATTTTAACAGTTTTCTTGTATCTACGAACGCCAGAATGCATAAAATTGACCTAAACGTCTCCTTTTCCTATTCTGAGTCGATTCTGCATGCTTTAAGTGTGTTTGGTGGCTCAGAACCATCAAAAAACGTTGAAATATAGTTCAAATTCAATAAAAATCGACAAAAATACAGTTTCTAGCTAAAATTTGATGGTTTCGTTGCACTTTCCGAGCCCGTAGGGTATCTGATTGGCTTAAAAGTACAAGAAAACACTTCAAAAGTGACGTTTCTGAAGAATTTTAACAGTTTTCTTGTATCTACGAACGCCAGAATGCATAAAATTGACCTAAACGTCTCCTTTTCCTATTCTGAGTCGATTCTGCATGCTTTAAGTGTGTTTGGTGGCTCAGAACCATCAAAAAACGTTGAAATATAGTTCAAATTCAATAAAAATCGACAAAAATACAGTTTCTAGCTAAAATTTGATGGTTTCGTTGCACTTTCCGAGCCCGTAGGGTATCTGATTGGCTTAAAAGTACAAGAAAACACTTCAAAAGTGACGTTTCTGAAGAATTTTAACAGTTTTCTTGTATCTACGAACGCCAGAATGCATAAAATTGACCTAAACGTCTCCTTTTCCTATTCTGAGTCGATTCTGCATGCTTTAAGTGTGTTTGGTGGCTCAGAACCATCAAAAAACGTTGAAATATAGTTCAAATTCAATAAAAATCGACAAAAATACAGTTTCTAGCTAAAATTTGATGGTTTCGTTGCACTTTCCGAGCCCGTTGGGTATCTGATTGGCTTAAAAGTACAAGAAAACACTTCAAAAGTGACGTTTCTGAAGAATTTTAACAGTTTTCTTGTGTCTACGAACGCCAGAATGCATAAAATTGACCTAAACGTCTCCTTTTCCTATTCTGAGTCGATTCTGCATGCTTTAAGTGTGTTTGGTGGCTCAGAACCATCAAAAAACGTTGAAATATAGTTCAAATTCAATAAAAATCGACAAAAATACAGTTTCTAGCTAAAATTTGATGGTTTCGTTGCACTTTCCGAGCCCGTTGGGTATCTGATTGGCTTAAAAGTACAAGAAAACACTTCAAAAGGGACGTTTCTGAAGAATTTTAACAGTTTTCTTGTATCTACGAACGCCAGAATGCATAAAATTGACCTAAACGTCTCCTTTTCCTATTCTGAGTCGATTCTGCATGCTTTAAGTGTGTTTGGTGGCTCAGAACCATCAAAAAACGTTGAAATATAGTTCAAATTCAATAAAAATCGACAAAAATACAGTTTCTAGCTAAAATTTGATGGTTTCGTTGCACTTTCCGAGCCCGTAGGGTATCTGATTGGCTTAAAAGTACAAGAAAACACTTCAAAAGTGACGTTTCTGAAGAATTTTAACAGTTTTCTTGTATCTACGAACGCCAGAATGCATAAAATTGACCTAAACGTCTCCTTTTCCTATTCTGAGTCGATTCTGCATGCTTTAAGTGTGTTTGGTGGCTCAGAACCATCAAAAAACGTTGAAATATAGTTCAAATTCAATAAAAATCGACAAAAATACAGTTTCTAGCTAAAATTTGATGGTTTCGTTGCACTTTCCGAGCCCGTAGGGTATCTGATTGGCTTAAAAGTACAAGAAAACACTTCAAAAGTGACGTTTCTGAAGAATTTTAACAGTTTTCTTGTATCTACGAACGCCAGAATGCATAAAATTGACCTAAACGTCTCCTTTTCCTATTCTGAGTCGATTCTGCATGCTTTAAGTGTGTTTGGTGGCTCAGAACCATCAAAAAACGTTGAAATATAGTTCAAATTCAATAAAAATCGACAAAAATACAGTTTCTAGCTAAAATTTGATGGTTTCGTTGCACTTTCCGAGCCCGTAGGGTATCTGATTGGCTTAAAAGTACAAGAAAACACTTCAAAAGTGACGTTTCTGAAGAATTTTAACAGTTTTCTTGTATCTACGAACGCCAGAATGCATAAAATTGACCTAAACGTCTCCTTTTCCTATTCTGAGTCGATTCTACATGCTTTAAGTGTGTTTGGTGGCTCAGAACCATCAAAAAACGTTGAAATATAGTTCAAATTCAATAAAAATCGACAAAAATACAGTTTCTAGCTAAAATTTGATGGTTTCGTTGCACTTTCCGAGCCCGTAGGGTATCTGATTGGCTTAAAAGTACAAGAAAACACTTCAAAAGTGACGTTTCTGAAGAATTTTAACAGTTTTCTTGTATCTACGAACGCCAGAATGCATAAAATTGACCTAAACGTCTCCTTTTCCTATTCTGAGTCGATTCTGCATGCTTTAAGTGTGTTTGGTGGCTCAGAACCATCAAAAAACGTTGAAATATAGTTCAAATTCAATAAAAATCGACAAAAATACAGTTTCTAGCTAAAATTTGATGGTTTCGTTGCACTTTCCGAGCCCGTATTGTATCTGATTGGCTTAAAAGTACAAGAAAACACTTCAAAAGTGACGTTTCTGAAGAGTTTTAACAGTTTTCTTGTATCTACGAACGCCAGAATGCATAAAATTGACCTAAACGTCTCCTTTTCCTATTCTGAGTCGATTCTGCATGCTTTAAGTGTGTTTGGTGGCTCAGAACCATCAAAAAACGTTGAAATATAGTTCAAATTCAATAAAAATCGACAAAAATACAGTTTCTAGCTAAAATTTGATGGTTTCGTTGCACTTTCCGAGCCCGTAGGGTATCTGATTGGCTTAAAAGTACAAGAAAACACTTCAAAAGTGACGTTTCTGAAGAATTTTAACAGTTTTCTTGTATCTACGAACGCCAGAATGCATAAAATTGACCTAAACGTCTCCTTTTCCTATTCTGAGTCGATTCTACATGCTTTAAGTGTGTTTGGTGGCTCAGAACCATCAAAAAACGTTGAAATATAGTTCAAATTCAATAAAAATCGACAAAAATACAGTTTCTAGCTAAAATTTGATGGTTTCGTTGCACTTTCCGAGCCCGTAGGGTATCTGATTGGCTTAAAAGTACAAGAAAACACTTCAAAAGTGACGTTTCTGAAGAATTTTAACAGTTTTCTTGTATCTACGAACGCCAGAATGCATAAAATTGACCTAAACGTCTCCTTTTCCTATTCTGAGTCGATTCTGCATGCTTTAAGTGTGTTTGGTGGCTCAGAACCATCAAAAAACGTTGAAATATAGTTCAAATTCAATAAAAATCGACAAAAATACAGTTTCTAGCTAAAATTTGATGGTTTCGTTGCACTTTCCGAGCCCGTATTGTATCTGATTGGCTTAAAAGTACAAGAAAACACTTCAAAAGTGACGTTTCTGAAGAGTTTTAACAGTTTTCTTGTATCTACGAACGCCAGAATGCATAAAATTGACCTAAACGTCTCCTTTTCCTATTCTGAGTCGATTCTGCATGCTTTAAGTGTGTTTGGTGGCTCAGAACCATCAAAAAACGTTGAAATATAGTTCAAATTCAATAAAAATCGACAAAAATACAGTTTCTAGCTAAAATTTGATGGTTTCGTTGCACTTTCCGAGCCCGTAGGGTATCTGATTGGCTTAAAAGTACAAGAAAACACTTCAAAAGTGACGTTTCTGAAGAATTTTAACAGTTTTCTTGTATCTACGAACGCCAGAATGCATAAAATTGACCTAAACGTCTCCTTTTCCTATTCTGAGTCGATTCTGCATGCTTTAAGTGTGTTTGGTGGCTCAGAACCATCAAAAAACGTTGAAATATAGTTCAAATTCAATAAAAATCGACAAAAATACAGTTTCTAGCTAAAATTTGATGGTTTCGTTGCACTTTCCGAGCCCGTAGGGTATCTGATTGGCTTAAAAGTACAAGAAAACACTTCAAAAGTGACGTTTCTGAAGAATTTTAACAGTTTTCTTGTATCTACGAACGCCAGAATGCATAAAATTGACCTAAACGTCTCCTTTTCCTATTCTGAGTCGATTCTGCATGCTTTAAGTGTGTTTGGTGGCTCAGAACCATCAAAAAACGTTGAAATATAGTTCAAATTCAATAAAAATCGACAAAAATACAGTTTCTAGCTAAAATTTGATGGTTTCGTTGCATTTTCCGAGCCCGTAGGGTATCTGATTGGCTTAAAAGTACAAGAAAACACTTCAAAAGTGACGTTTCTGAAGAATTTTAACAGTTTTCTTGTATCTACGAACGCCAGAATGCATAAAATTGACCTAAACGTCTCCTTTTCCTATTCTGAGTCGATTCTGCATGCTTTAAGTGTGTTTGGTGGCTCAGAACCATCAAAAAAACGTTGAAATATAGTTCAAATTCAATTAAAATCGACAAAAATACAGTTTCTAGCTAAAATTTTATGGTTTCGTTGCACTTTCCGAGCCCGTTGGGTATCTGATTGGCTTAAAAGTACAAGAAAACACTTCAAAAGTGACGTTTCTGAAGAATTTTAACAGTTTTCTTGTATCTACGAACGCCAGAATGCATAAAATTGACCTAAACGTCTCCTTTTCCTATTCTGAGTCGATTCTGCATGCTTTAAGTGTGTTTGGTGGCTCAGAACCATCAAAAAACGTTGAAATATAGTTCAAATTCAATAAAAATCGACAAAAATACAGTTTCTAGCTAAAATTTGATGGTTTCGTTGCACTTTCCGAGCCCGTAGGGTATCTGATTGGCTTAAAAGTACAAGAAAACACTTCAAAAGTGACGTTTCTGAAGAATTTTAACAGTTTTCTTGTATCTACGAACGCCAGAATGCATTAAATTGACCTAAACGTCTCCTTTTCCTATTCTGAGTCGATTCTGCATGCTTTAAGTGTGTTTGGTGGCTCAGAACCATCAAAAAACGTTGAAATATAGTTCAAATTCAATAAAAATCGACAAAAATACAGTTTCTAGCTAAAATTTGATGGTTTCGTTGCACTTTCCGAGACCGTAGGGTATCTGATTGGCTTAAAAGTACAAGAAAACACTTCAAAAGTGACGTTTCTGAAGAATTTTAACAGTTTTCTTGTATCTACGAACGCCAGAATGCATAAAATTGACCTAAACGTCTCCTTTTCCTATTCTGAGTCGATTCTGCATGCTTTAAGTGTGTTTGGTGGCTCAGAACCATCAAAAAACGTTGAAATATAGTTCAAATTCAATAAAAATCGACAAAAATACAGTTTCTAGCTAAAATTTGATGGTTTCGTTGCACTTTCCGAGCCCGTAGGGTATCTGATTGGCTTAAAAGTACAAGAAAACACTTCAAAAGTGACGTTTCTGAAGAATTTTAACAGTTTTCTTGTATCTACGAACGCCAGAATGCATAAAATTGACCTAAACGTCTCCTTTTCCTATTCTGAGTCGATTCTGCATGCTTTAAGTGTGTTTGGTGGCTCAGAACCATCAAAAAACGTTGAAATATAGTTCAAATTCAATAAAAATCGACAAAAATACAGTTTCTAGCTAAAATTTGATGGTTTCGTTGCACTTTCCGAGTCCCGTAGGGTATCTGATTGGCTTAAAAGTACAAGAAAACACTTCAAAAGTGACGTTTCTGAAGAATTTTAACAGTTTTCTTGTATCTACGAACGCCAGAATGCATAAAATTGACCTAAACGTCTCCTTTTCCTATTCTGAGTCGATTCTGCATGCTTTAAGTGTGTTTGGTGGCTCAGAACCATCAAAAAACGTTGAAATATAGTTCAAATTCAATAAAAATCGACAAAAATACAGTTTCTAGCTAAAATTTGATGGTTTCGTTGCACTTTCCGAGCCCGTAGGGTATCTGATTGGCTTAAAAGTACAAGAAAACACTTCAAAAGTGACGTTTCTGAAGAATTTTAACAGTTTTCTTGTATCTACGAACGCCAGAATGCATAAAATTGACCTAAACGTCTCCTTTTCCTATTCTGAGTCGATTCTGCATGCTTTAAGTGTGTTTGGTGGCTCAGAACCATCAAAAAACGTTGAAATATAGTTCAAATTCAATAAAAATCGACAAAAATACAGTTTCTAGCTAAAATTTGATGGTTTCGTTGCACTTTCCGAGCCCGTAGGGTATCTGATTGGCTTAAAAGTACAAGAAAACACTTCAAAAGTGACGTTTCTGAAGAATTTTAACAGTTTTCTTGTATCTACGAACGCCAGAATGCATAAAATTGACCTAAACGTCTCCTTTTCCTATTCTGAGTCGATTCTGCATGCTTTAAGTGTGTTTGGTGGCTCAGAACCATCAAAAAACGTTGAAATATAGTTCAAATTCAATAAAAATCGACAAAAATACAGTTTCTAGCTAAAATTTGATGGTTTCGTTGCACTTTCCGAGCCCGTAGGGTATCTGATTGGCTTAAAAGTACAAGAAAACACTTCAAAAGTGACGTTTCTGAAGAATTTTAACAGTTTTCTTGTATCTACGAACGCCAGAATGCATAAAATTGACCTAAACGTCTCCTTTTCCTATTCTGAGTCGATTCTGCATGCTTTAAGTGTGTTTGGTGGCTCAGAACCATCAAAAAACGTTGAAATATAGTTCAAATTCAATAAAAATCGACAAAAATACAGTTTCTAGCTAAAATTTGATGGTTTCGTTGCACTTTCCGAGCCCGTAGGGTATCTGATTGGCTTAAAAGTACAAGAAAACACTTCAAAAGTGACGTTTCTGAAGAATTTTAACAGTTTTCTTGTATCTACGAACGCCAGAATGCATAAAATTGACCTAAACGTCTCCTTTTCCTATTCTGAGTCGATTCTGCATGCTTTAAGTGTGTTTGGTGGCTCAGAACCATCAAAAAACGTTGAAATATAGTTCAAATTCAATAAAAATCGACAAAAATACAGTTTCTAGCTAAAATTTGATGGTTTCGTTGCACTTTCCGAGCCCGTAGGGTATCTGATTGGCTTAAAAGTACAAGAAAACACTTCAAAAGTGACGTTTCTGAAGAATTTTAACAGTTTTCTTGTATCTACGAACGCCAGAATGCATAAAATTGACCTAAACGTCTCCTTTTCCTATTCTGAGTCGATTCTGCATGCTTTAAGTGTGTTTGGTGGCTCAGAACCATCAAAAAACGTTGAAATATAGTTCAAATTCAATAAAAATCGACAAAAATACAGTTTCTAGCTAAAATTTGATGGTTTCGTTGCACTTTCCGAGCCCGTAGGGTATCTGATTGGCTTAAAAGTACAAGAAAACACTTCAAAAGTGACGTTTCTGCAGAATTTTAACAGTTTTCTTGTATCTACGAACGCCAGAATGCATAAAATTGACCTAAACGTCTCCTTTTCCTATTCTGAGTCGATTCTGCATGCTTTAAGTGTGTTTGGTGGCTCAGAACCATCAAAAAACGTTGAAATATAGTTCAAATTCAATAAAAATCAACAAAAATACAGTTTCTAGCTAAAATTTGATGGTTTCGTTGCACTTTCCGAGCCCGTTGGGTATCTGATTGGCTTAAAAGTACAAGAAAACACTTCAAAAGTGACGTTTCTGAAGAATTTTAACAGTTTTCTTGTATCTACGAACGCCAGAATGCATAAAATTGACCTAAACGTCTCCTTTTCCTATTCTGAGTCGATTCTGCATGCTTTAAGTGTGTTTGGTGGCTCAGAACCATCAAAAAACGTTGAAATATAGTTCAAATTCAATAAAAATCGACAAAAATACAGTTTCTAGCTAAAATTTGATGGTTTCGTT
>NW_026973044.1:0-43249 GCF_036711695.1 Zophobas morio | reverse complement strand
TTTGAAGTGTTTTCTTGTACTTTTAAGCCAATCAGATACCCAACGGGCTCGGAAAGTGCAACGAAACCATCAAATTTTAGCTAGAAACTGTATTTTTGTCGATTTTTATTGAATTTGAACTATATTTCAACGTTTTTTGATGGTTCTGAGCCACCAAACACACTTAAAGCATGCAGAATCGACTCAGAATAGGAAAAGGAGACGTTTAGGTCAATTTTATGCATTCTGGCGTTCGTAGATACAAGAAAACTGTTAAAATTCTTCAGAAACGTCACTTCTGAAGTGTTTTCTTGTACTTTTAAGCCAATCAGATACCCTACGGGCTCGGAAAGTGCAACGAAACCATCAAATTTTAGCTAGAAACTGTATTTTTGTCGATTTTTATTGAATTTGAACTATATTTCAACGTTTTTTGATGGTTCTGAGCCACCAAACACACTTAAAGCATGCAGAATCGACTCAGAATAGGAAAAGGAGACGTTTAGGTCAATTTTATGCATTCTGGCGTTCGTAGATACAAGAAAACTGTTAAAATTCTTCAGAAACGTCACTTTTGAAGTGTTTTCTTGTACTTTTAAGCCAATCAGATACCCTACGGGCTCGGAAAGTGCAACGAAACCATCAAATTTTAGCTAGAAACTGTATTTTTGTCGATTTTTATTGAATTTGAACTATATTTCAACGTTTTTTGATGGTTCTGAGCCACCAAACACACTTAAAGCATGCAGAATCGACTCAGAATAGGAAAAGGAGACGTTTAGGTCAATTTTATGCATTCTGGCGTTCGTAGATACAAGAAAACTGTTAAAATTCTTCAGAAACGTCACTTTTGAAGTGTTTTCTTGTACTTTTAAACCAATCAGATACCCTACGGGCTCGGAAAGTGCAACGAAACCATCAAATTTTAGCTAGAAACTGTATTTTTGTCGATTTTTATTGAATTTGAACTATATTTCAACGTTTTTTGATGTTTCTGAGCCACCAAACACACTTAAAGCATGCAGAATCGACTCAGAATAGGAAAAGGAGACGTTTAGGTCAATTTTATGCATTCTGGCGTTCGTAGATACAAGAAAACTGTTAAAATTCTTCAGAAACGTCACTTTTGAAGTGTTTTCTTGTACTTTTAAGCCAATCAGATACCCTACGGGCTCGGAAAGTGCAACGAAACCATCAAATTTTAGCTAGAAACTGTATTTTTGTCGATTTTTATTGAATTTGAACTATATTTCAACGTTTTTTGATGGTTCTGAGCCACCAAACACACTTAAAGCATGCAGAATCGACTCAGAATAGGAAAAGGAGATGTTTAGATCAATTTTATGCATTCTGGCGTTCGTAGATACAAGAAAACTGTTAAAATTCTTCAGAAACGTCACTTTTGAAGTGTTTTCTTGTACTTTTAAGCCAATCAGATACCCTACGGGCTCGGAAAGTGCAACGAAACCATCAAATTTTAGCTAGAAACTGTATTTTTGTCGATTTTTATTGAATTTGAACTATATTTCAACGTTTTTTGATGGTTCTGAGCCACCAAACACACTTAAAGCATGCAGAATCGACTCAGAATAGGAAAAGGAGACGTTTAGGTCAATTTTATGCATTCTGGCGTTCGTAGATACAAGAAAACTGTTAAAATTCTTCAGAAACGTCACTTTTGAAGTGTTTTCTTGTACTTTTAAGCCAATCAGATACCCTACGGGCTCGGAAAGTGCAACGAAACCATCAAATTTTAGCTAGAAACTGTATTTTTGTCGATTTTTATTGAATTTGAACTATATTTCAACGTTTTTTGATGCTTCTGAGCCACCAAACACACTTAAAGCATGCAGAATCGACTCAGAATAGGAAAAGGAGACGTTTAGGTCAATTTTATGCATTCTGGCGTTCGTAGATACAAGAAAACTGTTAAAATTCTTCAGAAACGTCACTTTTGAAGTGTTTTCTTGTACTTTTAAGCCAATCAGATACCCTACGGGCTCGGAAAGTGCAACGAAACCATCAAATTTTAGCTAGAAACTGTATTTTTGTCGATTTTTATTGAATTTGAACTATATTTCAACGTTTTTTGATGGTTCTGAGCCACCAAACACACTTAAAGCATGCAGAATCGACTCAGAATAGGAAAAGGAGACGTTTAGGTCAATTTTATGCATTCTGGCGTTCGTAGATACAAGAAAACTGTTAAAATTCTTCAGAAACGTCACTTTTGAAGTGTTTTCTTGTACTTTTAAGCCAATCAGATACCCTACGGGCTCGGAAAGTGAAACGAAACCATCAAATTTTAGCTAGAAACTGTATTTTTGTCGATTTTTATTGAATTTGAACTATATTTCAACGTTTTTTGATGTTTCTGAGCCACCAAACACACTTAAAGCATGCAGAATCGACTCAGAATAGGAAAAGGAGACGTTTAGGTCAATTTTATGCATTCTGGCGTTCGTAGATACAAGAAAACTGTTAAAATTCTTCAGAACCGTCACTTTTGAAGTGTTTTCTTGTACTTTTAAGCCAATCAGATACCCTACGGGCTCGGAAAGTGCAACGAAACCATCAAATTTTAGCTAGAAACTGTATTTTTGTCGATTTTTATTGAATTTGAACTATATTTCAACGTTTTTTGATGGTTCTGAGCCACCAAACACACTTAAAGCATGCAGAATCGACTCAGAATAGGAAAAGGAGAGGTTTAGGTCAATTTTATGCATTCTGGCGTTCGTAGATACAAGAAAACTGTTAAAATTCTTCAGAAACGTCACTTCTGAAGTGTTTTCTTGTACTTTTAAGCCAATCAGATACCCTACGGGCTCGGAAAGTGCAACGAAATCATCAAATTTTAGCTAGAAACTGTATTTTTGTCGATTTTTATTGAATTTGAACTATATTTCAACGTTTTTTGATGCTTCTGAGCCACCAAACACACTTAAAGCATGCAGAATCGACTCAGAATAGGAAAAGGAGACGTTTAGGTCAATTTTATGCATTCTGGCGTTCGTAGATACAAGAAAACTGTTAAAATTCTTCAGAAACGTCACTTTTGAAGTGTTTTCTTGTACTTTTAAGCCAATCAGATACCCTACGGGCTCGGAAAGTGCAACGAAACCATCAAATTTTAGCTAGAAACTGTATTTTTGTCGATTTTTATTGAATTTGAACTATATTTCAACGTTTTTTGATGGTTCTGAGCCACCAAACACACTTAAAGCATGCAGAATCGACTCAGAATAGGAAAAGGAGACGTTTAGGTCAATTTTATGCATTCTGGCGTTCGTAGATACAAGAAAACTGTTAAAATTCTTCAGAAACGTCACTTTTGAAGTGTTTTCTTGTACTTTTAAGCCAATCAGATACCCTACGGGCTCGGAAAGTGCAACGAAACCATCAAATTTTAGCTAGAAACTGTATTTTTGTCGATTTTTATTGAATTTGAACTATATTTCAACGTTTTTTGATGGTTCTGAGCCACCAAACACACTTAAAGCATGCAGAATCGACTCAGAATAGGAAAAGGAGACGTTTAGGTCAATTTTATGCATTCTGGCGTTCGTAGATACAAGAAAACTGTTAAAATTCTTCAGAAACGTCACTTTTGAAGTGTTTTCTTGTACTTTTAAGCCAATCAGATACCCTACGGGCTCGGAAAGTGCAACGAAACCATCAAATTTTAGCTAGAAACTGTATTTTTGTCGATTTTAATTGAATTTGAACTATATTTCAACGTTTTTTGATGGTTCTGAGCCACCAAACACACTTAAAGCATGCAGAATCGACTCAGAATAGGAAAAGGAGACGTTTAGGTCAATTTTATGCATTCTGGCGTTCGTAGATACAAGAAAACTGTTAAAATTCTTCAGAAACGTCACTTTTGAAGTGTTTTCTTGTACTTTTAAGCCAATCAGATACCCTACGGGCTCGGAAAGTGCAACGAAACCATCAAATTTTAGCTAGAAACTGTATTTTTGTCGATTTTTATTGAATTTGAACTATATTTCAACGTTTTTTGATGGTTCTGAGCCACCAAACACACTTAAAGCATGCAGAATCGACTCAGAATAGGAAAAGGAGACGTTTAGGTCAATTTTATGCATTCTGGCGTTCGTAGATACAAGAAAACTGTTAAAATTCTTCAGAAACGTCACTTTTGAAGTGTTTTCTTGTACTTTTAAGCCAATCAGATACCCCACGGGCTCGGAAAGTGCAACGAAACCATCAAATTTTAGCTAGAAACTGTATTTTTGTCGATTTTTATTGAATTTGAACTATATTTCAACGTTTTTTGATGGTTCTGAGCCACCAAACACACTTAAAGCATGCAGAATCGACTCAGAATAGGAAAAGGAGACGTTTAGGTCAATTTTATGCATTCTGGCGTTCGTAGATACAAGAAAACTGTTAAAATTCTTCAGAAACGTCACTTTTGAAGTGTTTTCTTGTACTTTTAAGCCAATCAGATACCCAACGGGCTCGGAAAGTGCAACGAAACCATCAAATTTTAGCTAGAAACTGTATTTTTGTCGATTTTTATTGAATTTGAACTATATTTCAAAGTTTTTTGATGGTTCTGAGCCACCAAACACACTTAAAGCATGCAGAATCGACTCAGAATAGGAAAAGGAGACGTTTAGGTCAATTTTATGCATTCTGGCGTTCGTAGATACAAGAAAACTGTTAAAATTCTTCAGAAACGTCACTTTTGAAGTGTTTTCTTGTACTTTTAAGCCAATCAGATACCCTACGGGCTCGGAAAGTGCAACGAAACCATCAAATTTTAGCTAGAAACTGTATTTTTGTCGATTTTTATTGAATTTGAACTATATTTCAACGTTTTTTGATGGTTCTGAGCCACCAAACACACTCAAAGCATGCATAATCGACTCAGAATAGGAAAAGGAGACGTTTAGGTCAATTTTATGCATTCTGGCGTTCGTAGATACAAGAAAACTGTTAAAATTCTTCAGAAACGTCACTTTTGAAGTGTTTTCTTGTACTTTTAAGCCAATCAGATACCCTACGGGCTCGGAAAGTGCAACGAAACCATCAAATTTTAGCTAGAAACTGTATTTTTGTCGATTTTTATTGAATTTGAACTATATTTCAACGTTTTTTGATGGTTCTGAGCCACCAAACACACTTAAAGCATGCAGAATCGACTCAGAATAGGAAAAGGAGACGTTTAGGTCAATTTTATGCATTCTGGCGTTCGTAGATACAAGAAAACTGTTAAAATTCTTCAGAAACGTCACTTTTGAAGTGTTTTCTTGTACTTTTAAGCCAATCAGATACCCTACGGGCTCGGAAAGTGCAACGAAACCATCAAATTTTAGCTAGAAACTGTATTTTTGTCGATTTTTATTGAATTTGACCTATATTTCAACGTTTTTTGATGGTTCTGAGCCACCAAACACACTTAAAGCATGCAGAATCGACTCAGAATAGGAAAAGGAGACGTTTAGGTCAATTTTATGCATTCTGGCGTTCGTAGATACAAGAAAACTGTTAAAATTCTTCAGAAACGTCACTTTTGAAGTGTTTTCTTGTAGTTTTAAGCCAATCAGATACCCAACGGGCTCGGAAAGTGCAACGAAACCATCAAATTTTAGCTAGAAACTGTATTTTTGTCGATTTTTATTGAATTTGAACTATATTTCAACGTTTTTTGATGGTTCTGAGCCACCAAACACACTTAAAGCATGCAGAATCGACTCAGAATAGGAAAAGGAGACGTTTAGGTCAATTTTATGCATTCTGGCGTTCGTATATACAAGAAAACTGTTAAAATTCTTCAGAAACGTCACTTTTGAAGTGTTTTCTTGTACTTTTAAGCCAATCAGATACCCAACGGGCTCGGAAAGTGCAACGAAACCATCAAATTTTAGCTAGAAACTGTATTTTTGTCGATTTTTATTGAATTTGAACTATATTTCAACGTTTTTTGATGGTTCTGAGCCACCAAACACACTTAAAGCATGCAGAATCGACTCAGAATAGGAAAAGGAGACGTTTAGGTCAATTTTATGCATTCTGGCGTTCGTAGATACAAGAAAACTGTTAAAATTCTTCAGAAACGTCACTTTTGAAGTGTTTTCTTGTACTTTTAAGCCAATCAGATACCCTACGGGCTCGGAAAGTGCAACGAAACCATCAAATTTTAGCTAGAAACTGTATTTTTGTCGATTTTTATTGAATTTGAACTATATTTCAACGTTTTTTGATGGTTCTGAGCCACCAAACACACTTAAAGCATGCAGAATCGACTCAGAATAGGAAAAGGAGACGTTTAGGTCAATTTTATGCATTCTGGCGTTCGTAGATACAAGAAAACTGTTAAAATTCTTCAGAAACGTCACTTCTGAAGTGTTTTCTTGTACTTTTAAGCCAATCAGATACCCTACGGGCTCGGAAAGTGCAACGAAACCATCAAATTTTAGCTAGAAACTGTATTTTTGTCGATTTTTATTGAATTTGAACTATATTTCAACGTTTTTTGATGGTTCTGAGCCACCAAACACACTTAAAGCATGCAGAATCGACTCAGAATAGGAAAAGGAGACGTTTAGGTCAATTTTATGCATTCTGGCGTTCGTAGATACAAGAAAACTGTTAAAATTCTTCAGAAACGTCACTTTTGAAGTGTTTTCTTGTACTTTTAAGCCAATCAGATACCCAACGGGCTCGGAAAGTGCAACGAAACCATCAAATTTTAGCTAGAAACTGTATTTTTGTCGATTTTTATTGAATTTGAACTATATTTCAACGTTTTTTGATGGTTCTGAGCCACCAAACACACTTAAAGCATGCAGAATCGACTCAGAATAGGAAAAGGAGACGTTTAGGTCAATTTTATGCATTCTGGCGTTCGTAGATACAAGAAAACTGTTAAAATTCTTCAGAAACGTCACTTTTGAAGTGTTTTCTTGTACTTTTAAGCCAATCAGATACCCTACGGGCTCGGAAAGTGCAACGAAACCATCAAATTTTAGCTAGAAACTGTATTTTTGTCGATTTTTATTGAATTTGAACTATATTTCAACGTTTTTTGATGGTTCTGAGCCACCAAACACACTCAAAGCATGCATAATCGACTCAGAATAGGAAAAGGAGACGTTTAGGTCAATTTTATGCATTCTGGCGTTCGTAGATACAAGAAAACTGTTAAAATTCTTCAGAAACGTCACTTTTGAAGTGTTTTCTTGTACTTTTAAGCCAATCAGATACCCTACGGGCTCGGAAAGTGCAACGAAACCATCAAATTTTAGCTAGAAACTGTATTTTTGTCGATTTTTATTGAATTTGAACTATATTTCAACGTTTTTTGATGGTTCTGAGCCACCAAACACACTTAAAGCATGCAGAATCGACTCAGAATAGGAAAAGGAGACGTTTAGGTCAATTTTATGCATTCTGGCGTTCGTAGATACAAGAAAACTGTTAAAATTCTTCAGAAACGTCACTTTTGAAGTGTTTTCTTGTACTTTTAAGCCAATCAGATACCCTACGGGCTCGGAAAGTGCAACGAAACCATCAAATTTTAGCTAGAAACTGTATTTTTGTCGATTTTTATTGAATTTGACCTATATTTCAACGTTTTTTGATGGTTCTGAGCCACCAAACACACTTAAAGCATGCAGAATCGACTCAGAATAGGAAAAGGAGACGTTTAGGTCAATTTTATGCATTCTGGCGTTCGTAGATACAAGAAAACTGTTAAAATTCTTCAGAAACGTCACTTTTGAAGTGTTTTCTTGTAGTTTTAAGCCAATCAGATACCCAACGGGCTCGGAAAGTGCAACGAAACCATCAAATTTTAGCTAGAAACTGTATTTTTTTCGATTTTTATTGAATTTGAACTATATTTCAACGTTTTTTGATGGTTCTGAGCCACCAAACACACTTAAAGCATGCAGAATCGACTCAGAATAGGAAAAGGAGACGTTTAGGTCAATTTTATGCATTCTGGCGTTCGTATATACAAGAAAACTGTTAAAATTCTTCAGAAACGTCACTTTTGAAGTGTTTTCTTGTACTTTTAAGCCAATCAGATACCCAACGGGCTCGGAAAGTGCAACGAAACCATCAAATTTTAGCTAGAAACTGCCTTTTTGTCGATTTTTATTGAATTTGAACTATATTTCAACGTTTTTTGATGGTTCTGAGCCACCAAACACACTTAAAGCATGCAGAATCGACTCAGAATAGGAAAAGGAGACGTTTAGGTCAATTTTATGCATTCTGGCGTTCGTAGATACAAGAAAACTGTTAAAATTCTTCAGAAACGTCACTTTTGAAGTGTTTTCTTGTACTTTTAAGCCAATCAGATACCCTACGGGCTCGGAAAGTGCAACGAAACCATCAAATTTTAGCTAGAAACTGTATTTTTGTCGATTTTTATTGAATTTGAACTATATTTCAACGTTTTTTGATGGTTCTGAGCCACCAAACACACTTAAAGCATGCAGAATCGACTCAGAATAGGAAAAGGAGACGTTTAGGTCAATTTTATGCATTCTGGCGTTCGTAGATACAAGAAAACTGTTAAAATTCTTCAGAAACGTCACTTCTGAAGTGTTTTCTTGTACTTTTAAGCCAATCAGATACCCTACGGGCTCGGAAAGTGCAACGAAACCATCAAATTTTAGCTAGAAACTGTATTTTTGTCGATTTTTATTGAATTTGAACTATATTTCAACGTTTTTTGATGGTTCTGAGCCACCAAACACACTTAAAGCATGCAGAATCGACTCAGAATAGGAAAAGGAGACGTTTAGGTCAATTTTATGCATTCTGGCGTTCGTAGATACAAGAAAACTGTTAAAATTCTTCAGAAACGTCACTTTTGAAGTGTTTTCTTGTACTTTTAAGCCAATCAGATACCCAACGGGCTCGGAAAGTGCAACGAAACCATCAAATTTTAGCTAGAAACTGTATTTTTGTCGATTTTTATTGAATTTGAACTATATTTCAACGTTTTTTGATGGTTCTGAGCCACCAAACACACTTAAAGCATGCAGAATCGACTCAGAATAGGAAAAGGAGACGTTTAGGTCAATTTTATGCATTCTGGCTTTCGTAGATACAAGAAAACTGTTAAAATTCTTCAGAAACGTCACTTTTGAAGTGTTTTCTTGTACTTTTAAGCCAATCAGATACCCTACGGGCTCGGAAAGTGCAACGAAACCATCAAATTTTAGCTAGAAACTGTATTTTTGTCGATTTTTATTGAATTTGAACTATATTTCAACGTGTTTTGATGGTTCTGAGCCACCAAACACACTTAAAGCATGCAGAATCGACTCAGAATAGGAAAAGGAGACGTTTAGGTCAATTTTATGCATTCTGGCGTTCGTAGATACAAGAAAACTGTTAAAATTCTTCAGAAACGTCACTTTTGAAGTGTTTTCTTGTACTTTTAAGCCAATCAGATACCCTACGGGCTCGGAAAGTGCAACGAAACCATCAAATTTTAGCTAGAAACTGTATTTTTGTCGATTTTTATTGAATTTGAACTATATTTCAACGTTTTTTGATGGTTCTGAGCCACCAAACACACTTAAAGCATGCAGAATCGACTCAGAATAGGAAAAGGAGACGTTTAGGTCAATTTTATGCATTCTGGCGTTCGTAGATACAAGAAAACTGTTAAAATTCTTCAGAAACGTCACTTTTGAAGTGTTTTCTTGTACTTTTAAGCCAATCAGATACCCTACGGGCTCGGAAAGTGCAACGAAACCATCAAATTTTAGCTAGAAACTGTATTTTTGTCGATTTTTATTGAATTTGAACTATATTTCAACGTTTTTTGATGGTTCTGAGCCACCAAACACACTTAAAGCATGCAGAATCGACTCAGAATAGGAAAAGGAGACGTTTAGGTCAATTTTATGCATTCTGGCGTTCGTAGATACAAGAAAACTGTTAAAATTCTTCAGAAACGTCACTTTTGAAGTGTTTTCTTGTACTTTTAAGCCAATCAGATACCCTACGGGCTCGGAAAGTGCAACGAAACCATCAAATTTTAGCTAGAAACTGTATTTTTGTCGATTTTTATTGAATTTGAACAATATTTCAACGTTTTTTGATGGTTCTGAGCCACCAAACACACTTAAAGCATGCAGAATCGACTCAGAATAGGAAAAGGAGACGTTTAGGTCAATTTTATGCATTCTGGCGTTCGTAGATACAAGAAAACTGTTAAAATTCTTCAGAAACGTCACTTCTGAAGTGTTTTCTTGTACTTTTAAGCCAATCAGATACCCTACGGGCTCGGAAAGTGCAACGAAACCATCAAATTTTAGCTAGAAACTGTATTTTTGTCGATTTTTATTGAATTTGAACTATATTTCAACGTTTTTTGATGGTTCTGAGCCACCAAACACACTTAAAGCATGCAGAATCGACTCAGAATAGGAAAAGGAGACGTTTAGGTCAATTTTATGCATTCTGGCGTTCGTAGATACAAGAAAACTGTTAAAATTCTTCAGAAACGTCACTTTTGAAGTGTTTTCTTGTACTTTTAAGCCAATCAGATACCCTACGGGCTCGGAAAGTGCAACGAAACCATCAAATTTTAGCTAGAAACTGTATTTTTGTCGATTTTTATTGAATTTGAACTATATTTCAACGTTTTTTGATGGTTCTGAGCCACCAAACACACTTAAAGCATGCAGAATCGACTCAGAATAGGAAAAGGAGACGTTTAGGTCAATTTTATGCATTCTGGCGTTCGTAGATACAAGAAAACTGTTAAAACTCTTCAGAAACGTCACTTTTGAAGTGTTTTCTTGTACTTTTAAGCCAATCAGATACCCTACGGGCTCGGAAAGTGCAACGAAACCATCAAATTTTAGCTAGAAACTGTATTTTTGTCGATTTTTATTGAATTTGAACTATATTTCAACGTTTTTTGATGGTTCTGAGCCACCAAACACACTTAAAGCATGCAGAATCGACTCAGAATAGGAAAAGGAGACGTTTAGGTCAATTTTATGCATTCTGGCGTTCGTAGATACAAGAAAACTGTTAAAATTCTTCAGAAACGTCACTTCTGAAGTGTTTTCTTGTACTTTTAAGCCAATCAGATACCCTACGGGCTCGGAAAGTGCAACGAAACCATCAAATTTTAGCTAGAAACTGTATTTTTGTCGATTTTTATTGAATTTGAACTATATTTCAACGTTTTTTGATGGTTCTGAGCCACCAAACACACTTAAAGCATGCAGAATCGACTCAGAATAGGAAAAGGAGACGTTTAGGTCAATTTTATGCATTCTGGCGTTCGTAGATACAAGAAAACTGTTAAAATTCTTCAGAAACGTCACTTTTGAAGTGTTTTCTTGTACTTTTAAGCCAATCAGATACCCTACGGGCTCGGAAAGTGCAACGAAACCATCAAATTTTAGCTAGAAACTGTATTTTTGTCGATTTTTATTGAATTTGAACTATATTTCAACGTTTTTTGATGGTTCTGAGCCACCAAACACACTTAAAGCATGCAGAATCGACTCAGAATAGGAAAAGGAGACGTTTAGGTCAATTTTATGCATTCTGGCGTTCGTAGATACAAGAAAACTGTTAAAACTCTTCAGAAACGTCACTTTTGAAGTGTTTTCTTGTACTTTTAAGCCAATCAGATACCCTACGGGCTCGGAAAGTGCAACGAAACCATCAAATTTTAGCTAGAAACTGTATTTTTGTCGATTTTTATTGAATTTGAACTATATTTCAACGTTTTTTGATGGTTCTGAGCCACCAAACACACTTAAAGCATGCAGAATCGACTCAGAATAGGAAAAGGAGACGTTTAGGTCAATTTTATGCATTCTGGCGTTCGTAGATACAAGAAAACTGTTAAAATTCTTCAGAAACGTCACTTTTGAAGTGTTTTCTTGTACTTTTAAGCCAATCAGATACCCTACGGGCTCGGAAAGTACAACGAAACCATCAAATTTTAGCTAGAAACTGTATTTTTGTCGATTTTTATTGAATTTGAACTATATTTCAACGTTTTTTGATGGTTCTGAGCCACCAAACACACTTAAAGCATGCAGAATCGACTCAGAATAGGAAAAGGAGACGTTTAGGTCAATTTTATGCATTCTGGCGTTCGTAGATACAAGAAAACTGTTAAAATTCTTCAGAAACGTCACTTTTGAAGTGTTTTCTTGTACTTTTAAGCCAATCAGATACCCTACGGGCTCGGAAAGTGCAACGAAACCATCAAATTTTAGCTAGAAACTGTATTTTTGTCGATTTTTATTGAATTTGAACTATATTTCAACGTTTTTTGCTGGTTCTGAGCCACCAAACACACTTAAAGCATGCAGAATCGACTCAGAATAGGAAAAGGAGACGTTTAGGTCAATTTTATGCATTCTGGCGTTCGTAGATACAAGAAAACTGTTAAAATTCTTCAGAAACGTCAATTTTGAAGTGTTTTCTTGTACTTTTAAGCCAATCAGATACCCAACGGGCTCGGAAAGTGCAACGAAACCATCAAATTTTAGCTAGAAACTGTATTTTTGTCGATTTTTATTGAATTTGAACTATATTTCAACGTTTTTTGATGGTTCTGAGCCACCAAACACACTTAAAGCATGCAGAATCGACTCAGAATAGGAAAAGGAGACGTTTAGGTCAATTTTATGCATTCTGGCGTTCGTAGATACAAGAAAACTGTTAAAATTCTTCAGAAACGTCACTTTTGAAGTGTTTTCTTGTACTTTTAAGCCAATCAGATACCCTACGGGCTCGGAAAGTGCAACGAAACCATCAAATTTTAGCTAGAAACTGTATTTTTGTCGATTTTTATTGAATTTGAACTATATTTCAACGTGTTTTGATGGTTCTGAGCCACCAAACACACTTAAAGCATGCAGAATCGACTCAGAATAGGAAAAGGAGACGTTTAGGTCAATTTTATGCATTCTGGCGTTCGTAGATACAAGAAAACTGTTAAAATTCTTCAGAAACGTCACTTTTGAAGTGTTTTCTTGTACTTTTAAGCCAATCAGATACCCTACGGGCTCGGAAAGTGCAACGAAACCATCAAATTTTAGCTAGAAACTGTATTTTTGTCGATTTTTTATTGAATTTGAACTATATTTCAACGTTTTTTGATGGTTCTGAGCCACCAAACACACTTAAAGCATGCAGAATCGACTCAGAATAGGAAAAGGAGACGTTTAGGTCAATTTTATGCATTCTGGCGTTCGTAGATACAAGAAAACTGTTAAAATTCTTCAGAAACGTCACTTTTGAAGTGTTTTCTTGTACTTTTAAGCCAATCAGATACCCTACGGGCTCGGAAAGTGCAACGAAACCATCAAATTTTAGCTAGAAACTGTATTTTTGTCGATTTTTATTGAATTTGAACTATATTTCAACGTTTTTTGATGGTTCTGAGCCACCAAACACACTTAAAGCATGCAGAATCGACTCAGAATAGGAAAAGGAGACGTTTAGGTCAATTTTATGCATTCTGGCGTTCGTAGATACAAGAAAACTGTTAAAATTCTTCAGAAACGTCACTTTTGAAGTGTTTTCTTGTACTTTTAAGCCAATCAGATACCCTACGGGCTCGGAAAGTGCAACGAAACCATCAAATTTTAGCTAGAAACTGTATTTTTGTCGATTTTTATTGAATTTGAACAATATTTCAACGTTTTTTGATGGTTCTGAGCCACCAAACACACTTAAAGCATGCAGAATCGACTCAGAATAGGAAAAGGAGACGTTTAGGTCAATTTTATGCATTCTGGCGTTCGTAGATACAAGAAAACTGTTAAAATTCTTCAGAAACGTCACTTCTGAAGTGTTTTCTTGTACTTTTAAGCCAATCAGATACCCTACGGGCTCGGAAAGTGCAACGAAACCATCAAATTTTAGCTAGAAACTGTATTTTTGTCGATTTTTATTGAATTTGAACTATATTTCAACGTTTTTTGATGGTTCTGAGCCACCAAACACACTTAAAGCATGCAGAATCGACTCAGAATAGGAAAAGGAGACGTTTAGGTCAATTTTATGCATTCTGGCGTTCGTAGATACAAGAAAACTGTTAAAATTCTTCAGAAACGTCACTTTTGAAGTGTTTTCTTGTACTTTTAAGCCAATCAGATACCCTACGGGCTCGGAAAGTGCAACGAAACCATCAAATTTTAGCTAGAAACTGTATTTTTGTCGATTTTTATTGAATTTGAACTATATTTCAACGTTTTTTGATGGTTCTGAGCCACCAAACACACTTAAAGCATGCAGAATCGACTCAGAATAGGAAAAGGAGACGTTTAGGTCAATTTTATGCATTCTGGCGTTCGTAGATACAAGAAAACTGTTAAAACTCTTCAGAAACGTCACTTTTGAAGTGTTTTCTTGTACTTTTAAGCCAATCAGATACCCTACGGGCTCGGAAAGTGCAACGAAACCATCAAATTTTAGCTAGAAACTGTATTTTTGTCGATTTTTATTGAATTTGAACTATATTTCAACGTTTTTTGATGGTTCTGAGCCACCAAACACACTTAAAGCATGCAGAATCGACTCAGAATAGGAAAAGGAGACGTTTAGGTCAATTTTATGCATTCTGGCGTTCGTAGATACAAGAAAACTGTTAAAATTCTTCAGAAACGTCACTTTTGAAGTGTTTTCTTGTACTTTTAAGCCAATCAGATACCCTACGGGCTCGGAAAGTACAACGAAACCATCAAATTTTAGCTAGAAACTGTATTTTTGTCGATTTTTATTGAATTTGAACTATATTTCAACGTTTTTTGATGGTTCTGAGCCACCAAACACACTTAAAGCATGCAGAATCGACTCAGAATAGGAAAAGGAGACGTTTAGGTCAATTTTATGCATTCTGGCGTTCGTAGATACAAGAAAACTGTTAAAATTCTTCAGAAACGTCACTTTTGAAGTGTTTTCTTGTACTTTTAAGCCAATCAGATACCCTACGGGCTCGGAAAGTGCAACGAAACCATCAAATTTTAGCTAGAAACTGTATTTTTGTCGATTTTTATTGAATTTGAACTATATTTCAACGTTTTTTGATGGTTCTGAGCCACCAAACACACTTAAAGCATGCAGAATCGACTCAGAATAGGAAAAGGAGACGTTTAGGTCAATTTTATGCATTCTGGCGTTCGTAGATACAAGAAAACTGTTAAAATTCTTCAGAAACGTCACTTTTGAAGTGTTTTCTTGTACTTTTAAGCCAATCAGATACCCTACGGGCTCGGAAAGTGCAACGAAACCATCAAATTTTAGCTAGAAACTGTATTTTTGTCGATTTTTATTGAATTTGAACTATATTTCAACGTTTTTTGATGGTTCTGAGCCACCAAACACACTTAAAGCATGCAGAATCGACTCAGAATAGGAAAAGGAGACGTTTAGGTCAATTTTATGCATTCTGGCGTTCGTAGATACAAGAAAACTGTTAAAATTCTTCAGAAACGTCACTTTTGAAGTGTTTTCTTGTACTTTTAAGCCAATCAGATACCCTACGGGCTCGGAAAGTGCAACGAAACCATCAAATTTTAGCTAGAAACTGTATTTTTGTCGATTTTTATTGAATTTGAACTATATTTCAACGTTTTTTGATGGTTCTGAGCCACCAAACACACTTAAAGCATGCAAAATCGACTCAGAATAGGAAAAGGAGACGTTTAGATCAATTTTATGCATTCTGGCGTTCGTAGATACAAGAAAACTGTTAAAATTCTTCAGAAACGTCACTTTTGAAGTGTTTTCTTGTACTTTTAAGCCAATCAGATACCCTACGGGCTCGGAAAGTGCAACGAAACCATCAAATTTTAGCTAGAAACTGTATTTTTGTCGATTTTTATTGAATTTGAACTATATTTCAACGTTTTTTGATGGTTCTGAGCCACCAAACACACTTAAAGCATGCAGAATCGACTCAGAATAGGAAAAGGAGACGTTTAGGTCAATTTTATGCATTCTGGCGTTCGTAGATACAAGAAAACTGTTAAAATTCTTCAGAAACGTCACTTTTGAAGTGTTTTCTTGTACTTTTAAGCCAATCAGATATCCTACGGGCTCGGAAAGTGCAACGAAACCATCAAATTTTAGCTAGAAACTGTATTTTTGTCGATTTTTATTGAATTTGAACTATATTTCAACGTTTTTTGATGGTTCTGAGCCACCAAACACACTTAAAGCATGCAGAATCGACTCAGAATAGGAAAAGGAGACGTTTAGGTCAATTTTATGCATTCTGGCGTTCGTAGATACAAGAAAACTGTTAAAATTCTTCAGAAACGTCACTTTTGAAGTGTTTTCTTGTACTTTTAAGCCAATCAGATACCCGACGGGCTCGGAAAGTGCAACGAAACCATCAAATTTTAGCTAGAAACTGTATTTTTGTCGATTTTTATTGAATTTGAACTATATTTCAACGTTTTTTGATGGTTCTGAGCCACCAAACACACTTAAAGCATGCAGAATCGACTCAGAACAGGAAAAGGAGACGTTTAGGTCAATTTTATGCATTCTGGCGTTCGTAGATACAAGAAAACTGTTAAAATTCTTCAGAAACGTCACTTTTGAAGTCCTTTCTTGTACTTTTAAGCCAATCAGATACCCTACGGGCTCGGAAAGTGCAACGAAACCATCAAATTTTAGCTAGAAACTGTATTTTTGTCGATTTTTATTGAATTTGAACTATATTTCAACGTTTTTTGATGGTTCTGAGCCACCAAACACACTTAAAGCATGCAGAATCGACTCAGAATAGGAAAAGGAGACGTTTAGGTCAATTTTATGCATTCTGGCGTTCGTAGATACAAGAAAACTGTTAAAATTCTTCAGAAACGTCACTTTTGAAGTGTTTTCTTGTACTTTTAAGCCAATCAGATACCCTATGGGCTCGGAAAGTGCAACGAAACCATCAAATTTTAGCTAGAAACTGTATTTTTGTCGATTTTTATTGAATTTGAACTATATTTCAACGTTTTTTGATGGTTCTGAGCCACCAAACACACTTAAAGCATGCAGAATCGACTCAGAAGAGGAAAAGGAGACGTTTAGGTCAATTTTATGCATTCTGGCGTTCGTAGATACAAGAAAACTGTTAAAATTCTTCAGAAACGTCACTTCTGAAGTGTTTTCTTGTACTTTTAAGCCAATCAGATACCCAACGGGCTCGGAAGGTGCAACGAAACCATCAAATTTTAGCTAGAAACTGTATTTTTGTCGATTTTTATTGAATTTGAACTATATTTCAACGTTTTTTGATGGTTCTGAGCCACCAAACACACTTAAAGCATGCAGAATCGACTCAGAATAGGAAAAGGAGACGTTTAGGTCAATTTTATGCATTCTGGCGTTCGTAGATACAAGAAAACTGTTAAAATTCTTCAGAAACGTCACTTTTGAAGTGTTTTCTTGTACTTTTAAGCCAATCAGATACCCTACGGGCTCGGAAAGTGCAACGAAACCATCAAATTTTAGCTAGAAACTGTATTTTTGTCGATTTTTATTGAATTTGAACTATATTTCAACGTTTTTTGATGGTTCTGAGCCACCAAACACACTTAAAGCATGGAGAATCGACTCAGAATAGGAAAAGGAGAAGTTTAGGTCAATTTTATGCATTCTGGCGTTCGTAGATACAAGAAAACTGTTAAAATTCTTCAGAAACGTCACTTTTGAAGTGTTTTCTTGTACTTTTAAGCCAATCAGATACCCTACGGGCTCGGAAAGTGCAACGAAACCATCAAATTTTAGCTAGAAACTGTATTTTTGTCGATTTTTATTGAATTTGAACTATATTTCAACGTTTTTTGATGGTTCTGAGCCACCAAACACACTTAAAGCATGCAGAATCGACTCAGAATAGGAAAAGGAGACGTTTAGGTCAATTTTATGCATTCTGGCGTTCGTAGATACAAGAAAACTGTTAAAATTCTTCGGAAACGTCACTTTTGAAGTGTTTTCTTGTACTTTTAAGCCAATCAGATACCCTACGGGCTCGGAAAGTGCAACGAAACCATCAAATTTTAGCTAGAAACTGTATTTTTGTCGATTTTTATTGAATTTGAACTATATTTCAACGTTTTTTGATGGTTCTGAGCCACCAAACACACTTAAAGCATGCAGAATCGACTCAGAATAGGAAAAGGAGACGTTTAGATCAATTTTATGCATTCTGGCGTTCGTAGATACAAGAAAACTGTTAAAATTCTTCAGAAACGTCACTTTTGAAGTGTTTTCTTGTACTTTTAAGCGAATCAGATACCCTACGGGCTCGGAAAGTGCAACGAAACCATCAAATTTTAGCTAGAAACTGTATTTTTGTCGATTTTTATGGAATTTGAACTATATTTCAACGTTTTTTGATGGTTCTGAGCCACCAAACACACTTAAAGCATGCAGAATCGACTCAGAATAGGAAAAGGAGACGTTTAGGTCAATTTTATGCATTCTGGCGTTCGTAGATACAAGAAAACTGTTAAAATTCTTCAGAAACGTCACTTTTGAAGTGTTTTCTTGTACTTTTAAGCCAATCAGATACCCTACGGGCTCGGAAAGTGCAACGAAACCATCAAATTTTAGCTAGAAACTGTATTTTTGTCGATTTTTATTGAATTTGAACTATATTTCAACGTTTTTTGATGGTTCTGAGCCACCAAACACACTTAAAGCATGCAGAATCGACTCAGAATAGGAAAAGGAGACGTTTAGGTCAATTTTATGCATTCTGGCGTTCGTAGATACAAGAAAACTGTTAAAATTCTTCAGAAACGTCACTTTTGAAGTGTTTTCTTGTACTTTTAAGCCAATCAGATACCCTACGGGCTCGGAAAGTGCAACGAAACCATCAAATTTTAGCTAGAAACTGTATTTTTGTCGATTTTTATTGAATTTGAACTATATTTCAACGTTTTTTGATGCTTCTGAGCCACCAAACACACTTAAAGCATGCAGAATCGACTCAGAATAGGAAAAGGAGACGTTTAGGTCAATTTTATGCATTCTGGCGTTCGTAGATACAAGAAAACTGTTAAAATTCTTCAGAAACGTCACTTTTGAAGTGTTTTCTTGTACTTTTAAGCCAATCAGATACCCTACGGGCTCGGAAAGTGCAACGAAACCATCAAATTTTAGCTAGAAACTGTATTTTTGTCGATTTTTATTGAATTTGAACTATATTTCAACGTTTTTTGATGGTTCTGAGCCACCAAACACACTTAAAGCATGCAGAATCGACTCAGAATAGGAAAAGGAGACGTTTAGGTCAATTTTATGCATTCTGGCGTTCGTAGATACAAGAAAACTGTTAAAATTCTTCAGAAACGTCACTTTTGAAGTGTTTTCTTGTACTTTTAAGCCAATCAGATACCCTACGGGCTCGGAAAGTGCAACGAAACCATCAAATTTTAGCTAGAAACTGTATTTTTGTCGATTTTTATTGAATTTGAACTATATTTCAACGTTTTTTGATGGTTCTGAGCCACCAAACACACTTAAAGCATGCAGAATCGACTCAGAATAGGAAAAGGAGACGTTTAGGTCAATTTTATGCATTCTGGCGTTCGTAGATACAAGAAAACTGTTAAAACTCTTCAGAAACGTCACTTTTGAAGTGTTTTCTTGTACTTTTAAGCCAATCAGATACCCTACGGGCTCGGAAAGTGCAACGAAACCATCAAATTTTAGCTAGAAACTGTATTTTTGTCGATTTTTATTGAATTTGAACTATATTTCAACGTTTTTTGATGGTTCTGAGCCACCAAACACACTTAAAGCATGCAGAATCGACTCAGAATAGGAAAAGGAGACGTTTAGGTCAATTTTATGCATTCTGGCGTTCGTAGATACAAGAAAACTGTTAAAATTCTTCAGAAACGTCACTTTTGAAGTGTTTTCTTGTACTTTTAAGCCAATCAGATACCCTACGGGCTCGGAAAGTACAACGAAACCATCAAATTTTAGCTAGAAACTGTATTTTTGTCGATTTTTATTGAATTTGAACTATATTTCAACGTTTTTTGATGGTTCTGAGCCACCAAACACACTTAAAGCATGCAGAATCGACTCAGAATAGGAAAAGGAGACGTTTAGGTCAATTTTATGCATTCTGGCGTTCGTAGATACAAGAAAACTGTTAAAATTCTTCAGAAACGTCACTTTTGAAGTGTTTTCTTGTACTTTTAAGCCAATCAGATACCCTACGGGCTCGGAAAGTGCAACGAAACCATCAAATTTTAGCTAGAAACTGTATTTTTGTCGATTTTTATTGAATTTGAACTATATTTCAACGTTTTTTGATGGTTCTAAGCCACCAAACACACTTAAAGCATGCAGAATCGACTCAGAATAGGAAAAGGAGACGTTTAGGTCAATTTTATGCATTCTGGCGTTCGTAGATACAAGAAAACTGTTAAAATTCTTCAGAAACGTCACTTTTGAAGTGTTTTCTTGTACTTTTAAGCCAATCAGATACCCAACGGGCTCGGAAAGTGCAACGAAACCATCAAATTTTAGCTAGAAACTGTATTTTTGTCGATTTTTATTGAATTTGAACTATATTTCAACGTTTTTTGATGGTTCTGAGCCACCAAACACACTTAAAGCATGCAGAATCGACTCAGAATAGGAAAAGGAGACGTTTAGATCAATTTTATGCATTCTGGCGTTCGTAGATACAAGAAAACTGTTAAAATTCTTCAGAAACGTCACTTTTGAAGTGTTTTCTTGTACTTTTAAGCCAATCAGATACCCTATGGGCTCGGAAAGTGCAACGAAACCATCAAATTTTAGCTAGAAACTGTATTTTTGTCGATTTTTATTGAATTTGAACTATATTTCAACGTTTTTTGATGGTTCTGAGCCACCAAACACACTTAAAGCATGCAGAATCGACTCAGAATAGGAAAAGGAGACGTTTAGGTCAATTTTATGCATTCTGGCGTTCGTAGATACAAGAAAACTGTTAAAATTCTTCAGAAACGTCACTTTTGAAGTGTTTTCTTGTACTTTTAAGCCAATCAGATACCCTACGGGCTCGGAAAGTGCAACGAAACCATCAAATTTTAGCTAGAAACTGTATTTTTGTCGATTTTTATTGAATTTGAACTATATTTCAACGTTTTTTGATGGTTCTGAGCCACCAAACACACTTAAAGCATGCAGAATCGACTCAGAATAGGAAAAGGAGACGTTTAGGTCAATTTTATGCATTCTGGCGTTCGTAGATACAAGAAAACTGTTAAAATTCTTCAGAAACGTCACTTTTGAAGTGTTTTCTTGTACTTTTAAGCCAATCAGATACCCTACGGGCTCGGAAAGTGCAACGAAACCATCAAATTTTAGCTAGAAACTGTATTTTTGTCGATTTTTATTGAATTTGAACTATATTTCAACGTTTTTTGATGGTTCTGAGCCACCAAACACACTTAAAGCATGCAGAATCGACTCAGAACAGGAAAAGGAGACGTTTAGGTCAATTTTATGCATTCTGGCGTTCGTAGATACAAGAAAACTGTTAAAATTCTTCAGAAACGTCACTTTTGAAGTGTTTTCTTGTACTTTTAAGCCAATCAGATACCCACGGGCTCGGAAAGTGCAACGAAACCATCAAATTTTAGCTAGAAACTGTATTTTTGTCGATTTTTATTGAATTTGAACTATATTTCAACGTTTTTTGATGGTTCTGAGCCACCAAACACACTTAAAGCATGGAGAATCGACTCAGAATAGGAAAAGGAGACGTTTAGGTCAATTTTATGCATTCTGGCGTTCGTAGATACAAGAAAACTGTTAAAATTCTTCAGAAACGTCACTTTTGAAGTGTTTTCTTGTACTTTTAAGCCAATCAGATACCCTACGGGCTCGGAAAGTGCAACGAAACCATCAAATTTTAGCTAGAAACTGTATTTTTGTCGATTTTTATTGAATTTGAACTATATTTCAACGTTTTTTGATGGTTCTGAGCCACCAAACACACTTAAAGCATGCAGAATCGACTCAGAAGAGGAAAAGGAGACGTTTAGGTCAATTTTATGCATTCTAGCGTTCGTAGATACAAGAAAACTGTTAAAATTCTTCAGAAACGTCACTTCTGAAGTGTTTTCTTGTACTTTTAAGCCAATCAGATACCCAACGGGCTCGGAAGGTGCAACGAAACCATCAAATTTTAGCTAGAAACTGTATTTTTGTCGATTTTTATTGAATTTGAACTATATTTCAACGTTTTTTGATGGTTCTGAGCCACCAAACACACTTAAAGCATGCAGAATCGACTCAGAATAGGAAAAGGAGACGTTTAGGTCAATTTTATGCGTTCTGGCGTTCGTAGATACAAGAAAACTGTTAAAATTCTTCAGAAACGTCACTTTTGAAGTGTTTTCTTGTACTTTTAAGCCAATCAGATACCCTACGGGCTCGGAAAGTGCAACGAAACCATCAAATTTTAGCTAGAAACTCAATTTTTGTCGATTTTTATTGAATTTGAACTATATTTCAACGTTTTTTGATGGTTCTGAGCCACCAAACACACTTAAAGCATGCAGAATCGACTCAGAATAGGAAAAGGAGACGTTTAGGTCAATTTTATGCATTCTGGCGTTCGTAGATACAAGAAAACTGTTAAAATTCTTCAGAAACGTCACTTTTGAAGTGTTTTCTTGTACTTTTAAGCCAATCAGATACCCTACGGGCTCGGAAAGTGCAACGAAACCATCAAATTTTAGCTAGAAACTGTATTTTTGTCGATTTTTATTGAATTTGAACTATATTTCAACGTTTTTTGATGGTTCTGAGCCACCAAACACACTTAAAGCATGCAGAATCGACTCAGAATAGGAAAAGGAGACGTTTAGGTCAATTTTATGCATTCTGGCGTTCGTAGATACAAGAAAACTGTTAAAATTCTTCAGAAACGTCACTTCTGAAGTGTTTTCTTGTACTTTTAAGCCAATCAGATACACCACGGGCTCGGAAAGTGCAACGAAACCATCAAATTTTAGCTAGAAACTGTATTTTTGTCGATTTTTATTGAATTTGAACTATATTTCAACGTTTTTTGATGGTTCTGAGCCACCAAACACACTTAAAGTATGCAGAATCGACTCAGAATAGGAAAAGGAGACTTTTAGGTCAATTTTATGCATTCTGGCGTTCGTAGATACAAGAAAACTGTTAAAATTCTTCAGAAACGTCACTTTTGAAGTGTTTTCTTGTACTTTTAAGCCAATCAGATACCCTACGGGCTCGGGAAGTGCAACGAAACCATCAAATTTTAGCTAGAAACTGTATTTTTGTCGATTTTTATTGAATTTGAACTATATTTCAACGTTTTTTGATGGTTCTGAGCCACCAAACACACTTAAAGCATGCAGAATCGACTCAAATAGGAAAAGGAGACGTTTAGGTCAATTTTATGCATTCTGGCGTTCGTAGATACAAGAAAACTGTTAAAATTCTTCAGAAACGTCACTTTTGAAGTGTTTTCTTGTACTTTTAAGCCAATCAGATACCCTACGGGCTCGGAAAGTGCAACGAAACCATCAAATTTTAGCTAGAAACTGTATTTTTGTCGATTTTTATTGAATTTGAGCTATATTTCAACGTTTTTTGATGGTTCTGAGCCACCAAACACACTTAAAGCATGCAGAATCGACTCAGAATAGGAAAAGGAGACGTTTAGGTCAATTTTATGCATTCTGGCGTTCGTAGATACAAGAAAACTGTTAAAATTCTTCAGAAACGTCACTTTGAAGTGTTTTCTTGTACTTTTAAGCCAATCAGATACCCTACGGGCCCGGAAAGTGCAACGAAACCATCAAATTTTAGCTAGAAACTGTATTTTTGTCGATTTTTATTGAATTTGAACTATATTTCAATGTTTTTTGATGGTTCTGAGCCTCCAAACACACTTAAAGCATGCAGAATCGACTCAGAATAGGAAAAGGAGACGTTTAGATCAATTTTATGCATTCTGGCGTTCGTAGATACAAGAAAACTGTTAAAATTCTTCAGAAACGTCACTTTTGAAGTGTTTTCTTGTACTTTTAAGCCAATCCGATACCCTACGGGCTCGGAAAGTGCAACGAAACCATCAAATTTTAGCTAGAAACTGTATTTTTGTCGATTTTTATTGAATTTGAACTATATTTCAACGTTTTTTGATGGTTCTGAGCCACCAAACACACTTAAAGCATGCAGAATCGACTCAGAATAGGAAAAGGAGACGTTTAGGTCAATTTTATGCATTCTGGCGTTCGTAGATACAAGAAAACTGTTAAAATTCTTCAGAAACGTCACTTTTGAAGTGTTTTCTTGTACTTTTAAGCCAATCAGATACCCTACGGGCTCGGAAAGTGCAACGAAACCATCAAATTTTAGCTAGAAACTGTATTTTTGTCGATTTTTATTGAATTTGAACTATATTTCAACGTTTTTTGATGGTTCTGAGCCACCAAACACACTTAAAGCATGCAGAATCGACTCAGAATAGGAAAAGGAGACGTTTAGGTTAATTTTATGCATTCTGGCGTTCGTAGATACAAGAAAACTGTTAAAATTCTTCAGAAACGTCACTTTTGAAGTGTTTTCTTGTACTTTTAAGCCAATCAGATACCCTACGGGCTCGGAAAGTGCAACGAAACCATCAAATTTTAGCTAGAAACTGTATTTTTGTCGATTTTTATTGAATTTGAACTATATTTCAACGTTTTTTGATGGTTCTGAGCCACCAAACACACTTAAAGCATGCAGAATCGACTCAGAATAGGAAAAGGAGACGTTTAGGTCAATTTTATGCATTCTGGCGTTCGTAGATACAAGAAAACTGTTAAAATTCTTCAGAAACGTCACTTTTGAAGTGTTTTCTTGTACTTTTAAGCCAATCAGATACCCTACGGGCTCGGAAAGTGCAACGAAACCATCAAATTTTAGCTAGAAACTGTATTTTTGTCGATTTTTATTGAATTTGAACTATATTTCAACGTTTTTTGATGGTTCTGAGCCACCAAACACACTTAAAGCATGCAGAATCGACTCAGAATAGGAAAAGGAGACGTCTAGGTCAATTTTATGCATTCTGGCGTTCGTAGATACAAGAAAACTGTTAAAATTCTTCAGAAACGTCACTTTTGAAGTGTTTTCTTGTACTTTTAAGCCAATCAGATACCCAACGGGCTCGGAAAGTGCAACGAAACCATCAAATTTTAGCTAGAAACTGTATTTTTGTCGATTTTTATTGAATTTGAACTATATTTCAACGTTTTTTGATGGTTCTGAGCCACCAAACACACTTAAAGCATGCAGAATTGACTCAGAATAGGAAAAGGAGACGTTTAGGTCAATTTTATGCATTCTGGCGTTCGTAGATACAAGAAAACTGTTAAAATTCTTCAGAAACGTCACTTTTGAAGTGTTTTCTTGTACTTTTAAGCCAATCAGATACCCAACGGGCTCGGAAAGTGCAACGAAACCATCAAATTTTAGCTAGAAACTGTATTTTTGTCGATTTTTATTGAATTTGAACTATATTTCAACGTTTTTTGATGGTTCTGAGCCACCAAACACACTTAAAGCATGCAGAATCGACTCAGAATAGGAAAAGGAGACGTTTAGGTCAATTTTATGCATTCTGGCGTTCGTAGATACAAGAAAACTGTTAAAATTCTTCAGAAACGTCACTTTTGAAGTGTTTTCTTGTACTTTTAAGCCAATCAGATACCCTACGGGCTCGGAAAGTGCAACGAAACCATCAAATTTTAGCTAGAAACTGTATTTTTGTCGATTTTTATTGAATTTGAACTATATTTCAACGTTTTTTGATGGTTCTGAGCCACCAAACACACTTAAAGCATGCAGAATCGACTCAGAATAGGAAAAGGAGACGTTTAGGTCAATTTTATGCATTCTGGCGTTCGTAGATACAAGAAAACTGTTAAAATTCTTCAGAAACGTCACTTTTGAAGTGTTTTCTTGTACTTTTAAGCCAATCAGATACCCTACGGGCTCGGAAAGTGCAACGAAACCATCAAATTTTAGATAGAAACTGTATTTTTGTCGATTTTTATTGAATTTGAACTATATTTCAACGTTTTTTGATGGTTCTGAGCCACCAAACACACTTAAAGCATGCAAAATCGACTCAGAATAGGAAAAGGAGACGTTTAGGTCAAATTTATGCATTCTGGCGTTCGTAGATACAAGAAAACTGTTAAAATTCTTCAGAAACGTCACTTTTGAAGTGTTTTCTTGTACTTTTAAGCCAATCAGATACCCTACGGGCTCGGAAAGTGCAACGAAACCATCAAATTTTAGCTAGAAACTGTATTTTTGTCGATTTTTATTGAATTTGAACTATATTTCAACGTTTTTTGATGGTTCTGAGCCACCAAACACACTGAAAGCATGCAGAATCGACTCAGAATAGGAAAAGGAGACGTTTAGGTCAATTTTATGCATTCTGGCGTTCGTAGATACAAGAAAACTGTTAAAATTCTTCAGAAACGTCACTTTTGAAGTGTTTTCTTGTACTTTTAAGCCAATCAGATACCCTACGGGCTCGGAAAGTGCAACGAAACCATCAAATTTTAGCTAGAAACTGTATTTTTGTCGATTTTTATTGAATTTGAACTATATTTCAACGTTTTTTGATGGTTCTGAGCCACCAAACACACTTAAAGCATGCAGAATCGACTCAGAATAGGAAAAGGAGACGTTTAGGTCAATTTTATGCATTCTGGCGTTCGTAGATACAAGAAAACTGTTAAAATTCTTCAGAAACGTCACTTTTGAAGTGTTTTCTTGTACTTTTAAGCCAATCAGATACCCTACGGGCTCGGAATGTGCAACGAAACCATCAAATTTTAGCTAGAAACTGTATTTTTGTCGATTTTTATTGAATTTGAACTATATTTCAACGTTTTTTGATGGTTCTGAGCCACCAAACACACTTAAAGCATGCAGAATCGACTCAGAATAGGAAAAGGAGACGTTTAGGTCAATTTTATGCATTCTGGCGTTCGTAGATACAAGAAAACTGTTAAAATTCTTCAGAAACGTCACTTCTGAAGTGTTTTCTTGTACTTTTAAGCCAATCAGATACCCAACGGGCTCGGAAAGTGCAACGAAATCATCAAATTTTAGCTAGAAACTGTATTTTTGTCGATTTTTATTGAATTTGAACTATATTTCAACGTTTTTTGATGGTTCTGAGCCACCAAACACACTTAAAGCATGCAGAATCGACTCAGAATAGGAAAAGGAGATGTTTAGGTCAATTTTATGCATTCTGGCGTTCGTAGATACAAGAAAACTGTTAAAATTCTTCAGAAACGTCACTTTTGAAGTGTTTTCTTGTACTTTTAAGCCAATCAGATACCCTACGGGCTCGGAAAGTGCAACGAAACCATCAAATTTTAGCTAGAAACTGTATTTTTGTCGATTTTTATTGAATTTGAACTATATTTCAACGTTTTTTGATGGTTCTGAGCCACCAAACACACTTAAAGCATGCAGAATCGACTCAGAATAGGAAAAGGAGACGTTTAGGTCAATTTTATGCATTCTGGCGTTCGTAGATACAAGAAAACTGTTAAAATTCTTCAGAAACGTCACTTTTGAAGTGTTTTCTTGTACTTTTAAGCCAATCAGATACCCTACGGGCTCGGAAAGTGCAACGAAACCATCAAATTTTAGCTAGAAACTGTATTTTTGTCGATTTTTATTGAATTTGAACTATATTTCAACGTTTTTTGATGGTTCTGAGCCACCAAACACACTTAAAGCATGCAGAATCGACTCAGAATAGGAAAAGGAGACGTTTAGGTCAATTTTATGCATTCTGGCGTTCGTAGATACAAGAAAACTGTTAAAATTCTTCAGAAACGTCACTTTTGAAGTGTTTTCTTGTACTTTTAAGCCAATCAGATACCCTACGGCTCGGAAAGTGCAACGAAACCATCAAATTTTAGCTAGAAACTGTATTTTTGTCGATTTTTATTGAATTTAAACTATATTTCAACGTTTTTTGATGGTTCTGAGCCACCAAACACACTTAAAGCATGCAGAATCGACTCAGAATAGGAAAAGGAGACGTTTAGGTCAATTTTATGCATTCTGGCGTTCGTAGATACAAGAAAACTGTTAAAATTCTTCAGAAACGTCACTTTTGAAGTGTTTTCTTGTACTTTTAAGCCAATCAGATACCCAACGGGCTCGGAAAGTGCAACGAAACCATCAAATTTTAGCTAGAAACTGTATTTTTGTCGATTTTTATTGAATTTGAACTATATTTCAACGTTTTTTGATGGTTCTGAGCCACCAAACACACTTAAAGCATGCAGAATCGACTCAGAATAGGAAAAGGAGACGTTTAGGTCAATTTTATGCATTCTGGCGTTCGTAGATACAAGAAAACTGTTAAAATTCTTCAGAAACGTCACTTTTGAAGTGTTTTCTTGTACTTTTAAGCCAATCAGATACCCTACGGGCTCGGAAAGTGCAACGAAACCATCAAATTTTAGCTAGAAACTGTATTTTTGTCGATTTTTATTGAATTTGAACTATATTTCAACGTTTTTTGATGGTTCTGAGCCACCAAACACACTTAAAGCATGCAGAATCGACTCAGAATAGGAAAAGGAGACGTCTAGGTCAATTTTATGCATTCTGGCGTTCGTAGATACAAGAAAACTGTTAAAATTCTTCAGAAACGTCACTTTTGAAGTGTTTTCTTGTACTTTTAAGCCAATCAGATACCCTACGGGCTCGGAAAGTGCAACGAAACCATCAAATTTTAGCTAGAAACTGTATTTTTGTCGATTTTTATTGAATTTGAACTATATTTCAACGTTTTTTTGATGGTTCTGAGCCACCAAACACACTTAAAGCATGCAGAATCGACTCAGAGTAGGAAAAGGAGACGTTTAGGTCAATTTTATGCATTCTGGCGTTCGTAGATACAAGAAAACTGTTAAAATTCTTCAGAAACGTCACTTTTGAAGTGTTTTCTTGTACTTTTAAGCCAATCAGATACCCTACGGGCTCGGAAAGTGCAACGAAACCATCAAATTTTAGCTAGAAACTGTATTTTTGTCGATTTTTATTGAATTTGAACTATATTTCAACGTTTTTTGATGGTTCTGAGCCACCAAACACACTTAAAGCATGCAGAATCGACTCAGAATAGGAAAAGGAGACGTTTAGGTCAATTTTATGCATTCTGGCGTTCGTAGATACAAGAAAACTGTTAAAATTCTTCAGAAACGTCACTTTTGAAGTGTTTTCTTGTACTTTTAAGCCAATCAGATACCCTACGGGCTCGGAAAGTGCAACGAAACCATCAAATTTTAGCTAGAAACTGTATTTTTGTCGATTTTTATTGAATTTGAACTATATTTCAACGTTTTTTGATGGTTCTGAGCCACCAAACACACTTAAAGCATGCAGAATCGACTCAGAATAGGAAAAGGAGACGTTTAGGTCAATTTTATGCATTCTGGCGTTCGTAGATACAAGAAAACTGTTAAAATTCTTCAGAAACGTCACTTTTGAAGTGTTTTCTTGTACTTTTAAGCCAATCAGATACCCTACGGGCTCGGAAAGTGCAACGAAACCATCAAATTTTAGCTAGAAACTGTATTTTTGTCGATTTTTATTGAATTTGAACTATATTTCAACGTTTTTTGATGGTTCTGAGCCACCAAACACACTTAAAGCATGCAAAATCGACTCAGAATAGGAAAAGGAGACGTTTAGGTCAATTTTATGCATTCTGGCGTTCGTAGATACAAGAAAACTGTTAAAATTCTTCAGAAACGTCACTTTTGAAGTGTTTTCTTGTACTTTTAAGCCAATCAGATACCCTACGGGCTCGGAAAGTGCAACGAAACCATCAAATTTTAGCTAGAAACTGTATTTTTGTCGATTTTTATTGAATTTGAACTATATTTCAACGTTTTTTGATGGTTCTGAGCCACCAAACACACTGAAAGCATGCAGAATCGACTCAGAATAGGAAAAGGAGACGTTTAGGTCAATTTTATGCATTCTGGCGTTCGTAGATACAAGAAAACTGTTAAAATTCTTCAGAAACGTCACTTTTGAAGTGTTTTCTTGTACTTTTAAGCCAATCAGATACCCTACGGGCTCGGAAAGTGCAACGAAACCATCAAATTTTAGCTAGAAACTGTATTTTTGTCGATTTTTATTGAATTTGAACTATATTTCAATGTTTTTTGATGGTTCTGAGCCACCAAACACACTTAAAGCATGCAGAATCGACTCAGAATAGGAAAAGGAGACGTTTAGGTCAATTTTATGCATTCTGGCGTTCGTAGATACAAGAAAACTGTTAAAATTCTTCAGAAACGTCACTTTTGAAGTGTTTTCTTATACTTTTAAGCCAATCAGATACCCTACGGGCTCGGAAAGTGCAACGAAACCATCAAATTTTAGCTAGAAACTGTATTTTTGTCGATTTTTATTGAATTTGAACTATATTTCAACGTTTTTTGATGGTTCTGAGCCACCAAACACACTTAAAGCATGCAGAATCGACTCAGAATAGGAAAAGGAGACGTTTAGGTCAATTTTATGCATTCTGGCGTTCGTAGATACAAGAAAACTGTTAAAATTCTTCAGAAACGTCACTTTTGAAGTGTTTTCTTGTACTTTTAAGCCAATCAGATACCCTACGGGCTCGGAAAGTGCAACGAAACCATCAAATTTTAGCTAGAAACTGTATTTTTGTCGATTTTTATTGAATTTGAACTATATTTCAACGTTTTTTGATGGTTCTGAGCCACCAAACACACTGAAAGCATGCAGAATCGACTCAGAATAGGAAAAGGAGATGTTTAGGTCAATTTTATGCATTCTGGCGTTCGTAGATACAAGAAAACTGTTAAAATTCTTCAGAAACGTCACTTTTGAAGTGTTTTCTTGTACTTTTAAGCCAATCAGATACCCTACGGGCTCGGAAAGTGCAACGAAACCATCAAATTTTAGCTAGAAACTGTATTTTTGTCGATTTTTATTGAATTTGAACTATTTTTCAACGTTTTTTGATGGTTCTGAGCCACCAAACACACTTAAAGCATGCAGAATCGACTCAGAATAGGAAAAGGAGACGTTTAGGTCAATTTTATGCATTCTGGCGTTCGTAGATACAAGAAAACTGTTAAAATTCTTCAGAAACGTCACTTTTGAAGTGTTTTCTTGTACTTTTAAGCCAATCAGATAACCAACGGCTCGGAAAGTGCAACGAAACCATCAAATTTTAGCTAGAAACTGTATTTTTGTCGATTTTTATTGAATTTGAACTATATTTCAACGTTTTTTGATGGTTCTGAGCCACTAAACATACTTAAAGCATGCAGAATCGACTCAGAATAGGAAAAGGAGACGTTTAGGTCAATTTTATGCATTCTGGCGTTCGTAGATACAAGAAAATTGTTAAAATTCTTCAGAAACGTCACTTTTGAAGTGTTTTCTTGTACTTTTAAGCCAATCAGATACCCTACGGGCTCGGAAAGTGCAACGAAACCATCAAATTTTAGCTAGAAACTGTATTTTTGTCGATTTTTATTGAATTTGAACTATATTTCAACGTTTTTTGATGGTTCTGAGCCACCAAACACACTTAAAGCATGCAGAATCGACTCAGAATAGGAAAAGGAGACGTTTAGGTCAATTTTATGCATTCTGGCGTTCGTAGATACAAGAAAACTGTTAAAATTCTTCAGAAACGTCACTTTTTGAAGTGTTTTCTTGTACTTTTAAGCCAATCCGATACCCTACGGGCTCGGAAAGTGCAACGAAACCATCAAATTTTAGCTAGAAACTGTATTTTTGTCGATTTTTATTGAATTTGAACTATATTTCAACGTTTTTTTGATGGTTCTGAGCCACCAAACACACTTAAAGCATGCAGAATCGACTCAGAATAGGAAAAGGAGACGTTTAGGTCAATTTTATGCATTCTGGCGTTCGTAGATACAAGAAAACTGTTAAAATTCTTCAGAAACGTCACTTTTGAAGTGTTTTCTTGTACTTTTAAGCCAATCAGATACCCTACGGGCTCGGAAAGTGCAACGAAACCATCAAATTTTAGCTAGAAACTGTATTTTTGTCGATTTTTATTGAATTTGAACTATATTTCAACGTTTTTTGATGGTTCTGAGCCACCAAACACACTTAAAGCATGCAGAATCGACTCAGAATAGGAAAAGGAGACGTTTAGGTTAATTTTATGCATTCTGGCGTTCGTAGATACAAGAAAACTGTTAAAATTCTTCAGAAACGTCACTTTTGAAGTGTTTTCTTGTACTTTTAAGCCAATCAGATACCCTACGGGCTCGGAAAGTGCAACGAAACCATCAAATTTTAGCTAGAAACTGTATTTTTGTCGATTTTTATTGAATTTGAACTATATTTCAACGTTTTTTGATGGTTCTGAGCCACCAAACACACTGAAAGCATGCAGAATCGACTCAGAATAGGAAAAGGAGACGTTTAGGTCAATTTTATGCATTCTGGCGTTCGTAGATACAAGAAAACTGTTAAAATTCTTCAGAAACGTCACTTTTGAAGTGTTTTCTTGTACTTTTAAGCCAATCAGATACCCTACGGGCTCGGAAAGTGCAACGAAACCATCAAATTTTAGCTAGAAACTGTATTTTTGTCGATTTTTATTGAATTTGAACTATATTTCAACGTTTTTTGATGGTTCTGAGCCACCAAACACACTTAAAGCATGCAGAATCGACTCAGAATAGGAAAAGGAGACGTTTAGGTCAATTTTATGCATTCTGGCGTTCGTAGATACAAGAAAACTGTTAAAATTCTTCAGAAACGTCACTTTTGAAGTGTTTTCTTGTACTTTTAAGCCAATCAGATACCCTACGGGCTCGGAAAGTGCAACGAAACCATCAAATTTTAGCTAGAAGCTGTATTTTTGTCGATTTTTATTGAATTTGAACTGTATTTCAACGTTTTTTGATGGTTCTGAGCCACCAAACACACTTAAAGCATGCAGAATCGACTCAGAATAGGAAAAGGAGACGTCTAGGTCAATTTTATGCATTCTGGCGTTCGTAGATACAAGAAAACTGTTAAAATTCTTCAGAAACGTCACTTTTGAAGTGTTTTCTTGTACTTTTAAGCCAATCAGATACCCTACGGGCTCGGAAAGTGCAACGAAACCATCAAATTTTAGCTAGAAACTGTATTTTTGTCGATTTTTATTGAATTTGAACTATATTTCAACGTTTTTTGATGGTTCTGAGCCACCAAACACACTTAAAGCATGCAGAATCGACTCAGAATAGGAAAAGGAGACGTTTAGGTCAATTTTATGCATTCTGGCGTTCGTAGATACAAGAAAACTGTTAAAATTCTTCAGAAACGTCACTTTTGAAGTGTTTTCTTGTACTTTTAAGCCAATCAGATACCCTACGGGCTCGGAAAGTGCAACGAAACCATCAAATTTTAGCTAGAAACTGTATTTTTGTCGATTTTTATTGAATTTGAACTATATTTCAACGTTTTTTGATGGTTCTGAGCCACCAAACACACTTAAAGCATGCAGAATCGACTCAGAATAGGAAAAGGAGACGTTTAGGTCAATTTTATGCATTCTGGCGTTCGTAGATACAAGAAAACTGTTAAAATTCTTCAGAAACGTCACTTTTGAAGTGTTTTCTTATACTTTTAAGCCAATCAGATAACCTACGGGCTCGGAAAGTGCAACGAAACCATCAAATTTTAGCTAGAAACTGTATTTTTGTCGATTTTTATTGAATTTGAACTATATTTCAACGTTTTTTGATGGTTCTGAGCCACCAAACACACTTAAAGCATGCAGAATCGACTCAGAATAGGAAAAGGAGACGTTTAGGTCAATTTTATGCATTCTGGCGTTCGTAGATACAAGAAAACTGTTAAAATTCTTCAGAAACGTCACTTTTGAAGTGTTTTCTTGTACTTTTAAGCCAATCAGATACCCTACGGGCTCGGAAAGTGCAACGAAACCATCAAATTTTAGCTAGAAACTGTATTTTTGTCGATTTTTATTGAATTTGAACTATATTTCAACGTTTTTTGATGGTTCTGAGCCACCAAACACACTTAAAGCATGCAGAATCGACTCAGAATAGGAAAAGGAGACGTTTAGGTCAATTTTATGCATTCTGGCGTTCGTAGATACAAGAAAACTGTTAAAATTCTTCAGAAACGTCACTTTTGAAGTGTTTTCTTGTACTTTTAAGCCAATCAGATACCCTACGGGCTCGGAAAGTGCAACGAAACCATCAAATTTTAGCTAGAAACTGTATTTTTGTCGATTTTTATTGAATTTGAACTATATTTCAACGTTTTTTGATGGTTCTGAGCCACCAAACACACTTAAAGCATGCAGAATCGACTCAGAATAGGAAAAGGAGACGTTTAGGTCAATTTTATGCATTCTGGCGTTCGTAGATACAAGAAAACTGTTAAAATTCTTCAGAAACGTCACTTTTGAAGTGTTTTCTTGTACTTTTAAGCCAATCAGATACCCTACGGGCTCGGAAAGTGCAACGAAACCATCAAATTTTAGCTAGAAACTGTATTTTTGTCGATTTTTATTGAATTTGAACTATTTTTCAACGTTTTTTGATGGTTCTGAGCCACCAAACACACTTAAAGCATGCAGAATCGACTCAGAATAGGAAAAGGAGACGTTTAGGTCAATTTTATGCATTCTGGCGTTCGTAGATACAAGAAAACTGTTAAAATTCTTCAGAAACGTCACTTTTGAAGTGTTTTCTTGCACTTTTAAGCCAATCAGATACCCAACGGGCTCGGAAAGTGCAACGAAACCATCAAATTTTAGCTAGAAACTGTATTTTTGTCGATTTTTATTGAATTTGAACTATATTTCAACGTTTTTTGATGGTTCTGAGCCACTAAACATACTTAAAGCATGCAGAATCGACTCAGAATAGGAAAAGGAGACGTTTAGGTCAATTTTATGCATTCTGGCGTTCGTAGATACAAGAAAACTGTTAAAATTCTTCAGAAACGTCACTTTTGAAGTGTTTTCTTGTACTTTTAAGCCAATCAGATACCCTACGGGCTCGGAAAGTGCAACGAAACCATCAAATTTTAGCTAGAAACTGTATTTTTGTCGATTTTTATTGAATTTGAACTATATTTCAACGTTTTTTGATGGTTCTGAGCCACCAAACACACTTAAAGCATGCAGAATCGACTCAGAATAGGAAAAGGAGACGTTTAGGTCAATTTTATGCATTCTGGCGTTCGTAGATACAAGAAAACTGTTAAAATTCTTCAGAAACGTCACTTTTGAAGTGTTTTCTTGTACTTTTAAGCCAATCAGATACCCTACGGGCTCGGAAAGTGCAACGAAACCATCAAATTTTAGCTAGAAACTGTATTTTTGTCGATTTTTATTGAATTTGAACTATATTTCAACGTTTTTTGATGGTTCTGAGCCACCAAACACACTTAAAGCATGCAGAATCGACTCAGAATAGGAAAAGGAGACGTTTAGGTCAATTTTATGCATTCTGGCGTTCGTAGATACAAGAAAACTGTTAAAATTCTTCAGAAACGTCACTTTTGAAGTGTTTTCTTGTACTTTTAAGCCAATCAGATACCCTACGGGCTCGGAAAGTGCAACGAAACCATCAAATTTTAGCTAGAAACTGTATTTTTGTCGATTTTTATTGAATTTGAACTATATTTCAACGTTTTTTGATGGTTCTGAGCCACCAAACACACTTAAAGCATGCAGAATCGACTCAGAATAGGAAAAGGAGACGTTTAGGTCAATTTTATGCATTCTGGCGTTCGTAGATACAAGAAAACTGTTAAAATTCTTCAGAAACGTCACTTTTGAAATGTTTTCTTGTACTTTTAACCAATCAGATACCCTACGGGCTCGGAAAGTGCAACGAAACCATCAAATTTTAGCTAGAAACTGTATTTTTGTCGATTTTTATTGAATTTGAACTATTTTTCAACGTTTTTTGATGGTTCTGAGCCACCAAACACACTTAAAGCATGCAGAATCGACTCAGAATAGGAAAAGGAGACGTTTAGGTCAATTTTATGCATTCTGGCGTTCGTAGATACAAGAAAACTGTTAAAATTCTTCAGAAACGTCACTTTTGAAGTGTTTTCTTGTACTTTTAAGCCAATCAGATACCCTACGGGCTCGGAAAGTGCAACGAAACCATCAAATTTTAGCTAGAAACTGTATTTTTGTCGATTTTTATTGAATTTGAACTATATTTCAACGTTTTTTGATGGTTCTGAGCCACCAAACACACTTAAAGCATGCAGAATCGACTCAGAATAGGAAAAGGAGACGTTTAGGTCAATTTTATGCATTCTGGCGTTCGTAGATACAAGAAAACTGTTAAAATTCTTCAGAAACGTCACTTTTGAAGTGTTTTCTTGTACTTTTAAGCCAATCAGATACCCTACGGGCTCGGAAAGTGCAACGAAACCATCAAATTTTAGCTAGAAAACTGTATTTTTGTCGATTTTTATTGAATTTGAACTATATTTCAACGTTTTTTGATGGTTCTGAGCCACCAAACACACTTAAAGCATGCAGAATCGACTCAGAATAGGAAAAGGAGACGTTTAGGTCAATTTTATGCATTCTGGCGTTCGTAGATACAAGAAAACTGTTAAAATTCTTCAGAAACGTCACTTTTGAAGTGTTTTCTTGTACTTTTAACCCAATCAGATACCCTACGGGCTCGGAAAGTGCAACGAAACCATCAAATTTTAGCTAGAAACTGTATTTTTGTCGATTTTTATTGAATTTGAACTATATTTCAACGTTTTTTGATGGTTCTGAGCCACCAAACACACTTAAAGCATGCAGAATCGACTCATAATAGGAAAAGGAGACGTTTAGGTCAATTTTATGCATTCTGGCGTTCGTAGATACAAGAAAACTGTTAAAATTCTTCAGAAACGTCACTTTTGAAGTGTTTTCTTGTACTTTTAAGCCAATCAGATACCCTACGGACTCGGAAAGTGCAACGAAACCATCAAATTTTAGCTAGAAACTGTATTTTTGTCGATTTTTATTGAATTTGAACTATATTTCAACGTTTTTTGATGGTTCTGAGCCACCAAACACACTTAAAGCATGCAGAATCGACTCAGAATAGGAAAAGGAGACGTTTAGGTCAATTTTATGCATTCTGGCGTTCGTAGATACAAGAAAACTGTTAAAATTCTTCAGAAACGTCACTTTTGAAGTGTTTTCTTGTACTTTTAAGCCAATCAGATACCCTACGGGCTCGGAAAGTGCAACGAAACCATCAAATTTTAGCTAGAAACTGTATTTTTGTCGATTTATATTGAATTTGAACTATATTTCAACGTTTTTTGATGGTTCTGAGCCACCAAACACACTTAAAGCATGCAGAATCGACTCAGAATAGGAAAAGGAGACGTTTAGGTCAATTTTATGCATTCTGGCGTTCGTAGATACAAGAAAACTGTTAAAATTCTTCAGAAACGTCACTTTTGAAGTGTTTTCTTGTACTTTTAAGCCAATCAGATACCCTACGGGCTCGGAAAGTGCAACGAAACCATCAAATTTTAGCTAGAAACTGTATTTTTGTCGATTTTTATTGAATTTGAACTATTTTTCAACGTTTTTTGATGGTTCTGAGCCACCAAACACACTTAAAGCATGCAGAATCGACTCAGAATAGGAAAAGGAGACGTTTAGGTCAATTTTATGCATTCTGGCGTTCGTAGATACAAGAAAACTGTTAAAATTCTTCAGAAACGTCACTTTTGAAGTGTTTTCTTGTACTTTTAAGCCAATCAGATACCCAACGGGCTCGGAAAGTGCAACGAAACCATCAAATTTTAGCTAGAAACTGTATTTTTGTCGATTTTTATTGAATTTGAACTATATTTCAACGTTTTTTGATGGTTCTGAGCCACCAAACATACTTAAAGCATGCAGAATCGACTCAGAATAGGAAAAGGAGACGTTTAGGTCAATTTTATGCATTCTGGCGTTCGTAGATACAAGAAAACTGTTAAAATTCTTCAGAAACGTCACTTTTGAAGTGTTTTCTTGTACTTTTAAGCCAATCAGATACCCTACGGGCTCGGAAAGTGCAACGAAACCATCAAATTTTAGCTAGAAACTGTATTTTTGTCGATTTTTATTGAATTTGAACTATATTTCAACGTTTTTTGATGGTTCTGAGCCACCAAACACACTTAAAGCATGCAGAATCGACTCAGAATAGGAAAAGGAGACGTTTAGGTCAATTTTATGCATTCTGGCGTTCGTAGATACAAGAAAACTGTTAAAATTCTTCAGAAACGTCACTTTTGAAGTGTTTTCTTGTACTTTTAAGCCAATCAGATACCCTACGGGCTCGGAAAGTGGAACGAAACCATCAAATTTTAGCTAGAAACTGTATTTTTGTCGATTTTTATTGAATTTGAACTATATTTCAACGTTTTTTGATGGTTCTGAGCCACCAAACACACTTAAAGCATGCAGAATCGACTCAGAATAGGAAAAGGAGACGTTTAGGTCAATTTTATGCATTCTGGCGTTCGTAGATACAAGAAAACTGTTAAAATTCTTCAGAAACGTCACTTTTGAAGTGTTTTCTTATACTTTTAAGCCAATCAGATAACCTACGGGCTCGGAAAGTGCAACGAAACCATCAAATTTTAGCTAGAAACTGTATTTTTGTCGATTTTTATTGAATTTGAACTATATTTCAACGTTTTTTGATGGTTCTGAGCCACCAAACACACTTAAAGCATGCAGAATCGACTCAGAATAGGAAAAGGAGACGTTTAGGTCAATTTTATGCATTCTGGCGTTCGTAGATACAAGAAAACTGTTAAAATTCTTCAGAAACGTCACTTTTGAAGTGTTTTCTTGTACTTTTAAGCCAATCAGATACCCTACGGGCTCGGAAAGTGCAACGAAACCATCAAATTTTAGCTAGAAACTGTATTTTTGTCGATTTTTATTGAATTTGAACTATATTTCAACGTTTTTTGATGGTTCTGAGCCACCAAACACACTTAAAGCATGCAGAATCGACTCAGAATAGGAAAAGGAGACGTTTAGGTCAATTTTATGCATTCTGGCGTTCGTAGATACAAGAAAACTGTTAAAATTCTTCAGAAACGTCACTTTTGAAGTGTTTTCTTGTACTTTTAAGCCAATCAGATACCCTACGGGCTCGGAAAGTGCAACGAAACCATCAAATTTTAGCTAGAAACTGTATTTTTGTCGATTTTTATTGAATTTGAACTATATTTCAACGTTTTTTGATGGTTCTGAGCCACCAAACACACTTAAAGCATGCAGAATCGACTCAGAATAGGAAAAGGAGACGTTTAGGTCAATTTTATGCATTCTGGCGTTCGTAGATACAAGAAAACTGTTAAAATTCTTCAGAAACGTCACTTTTGAAGTGTTTTCTTGTACTTTTAAGCCAATCAGATACCCTACGGGCTCGGAAAGTGCAACGAAACCATCAAATTTTAGCTAGAAACTGTATTTTTGTCGATTTTTATTGAATTTGAACTATTTTTCAACGTTTTTTGATGGTTCTGAGCCACCAAACACACTTAAAGCATGCAGAATCGACTCAGAATAGGAAAAGGAGACGTTTAGGTCAATTTTATGCATTCTGGCGTTCGTAGATACAAGAAAACTGTTAAAATTCTTCAGAAACGTCACTTTTGAAGTGTTTTCTTGCACTTTTAAGCCAATCAGATACCCAACGGGCTCGGAAAGTGCAACGAAACCATCAAATTTTAGCTAGAAACTGTATTTTTGTCGATTTTTATTGAATTTGAACTATATTTCAACGTTTTTTGATGGTTCTGAGCCACTAAACATACTTAAAGCATGCAGAATCGACTCAGAATAGGAAAAGGAGACGTTTAGGTCAATTTTATGCATTCTGGCGTTCGTAGATACAAGAAAACTGTTAAAATTCTTCAGAAACGTCACTTTTGAAGTGTTTTCTTGTACTTTTAAGCCAATCAGATACCCTACGGGCTCGGAAAGTGCAACGAAACCATCAAATTTTAGCTAGAAACTGTATTTTTGTCGATTTTTATTGAATTTGAACTATATTTCAACGTTTTTTGATGGTTCTGAGCCACCAAACACACTTAAAGCATGCAGAATCGACTCAGAATAGGAAAAGGAGACGTTTAGGTCAATTTTATGCATTCTGGCGTTCGTAGATACAAGAAAACTGTTAAAATTCTTCAGAAACGTCACTTTTGAAGTGTTTTCTTGTACTTTTAAGCCAATCAGATACCCTACGGGCTCGGAAAGTGCAACGAAACCATCAAATTTTAGCTAGAAACTGTATTTTTGTCGATTTTTATTGAATTTGAACTATATTTCAACGTTTTTTGATGGTTCTGAGCCACCAAACACACTTAAAGCATGCAGAATCGACTCAGAATAGGAAAAGGAGACGTTTAGGTCAATTTTATGCATTCTGGCGTTCGTAGATACAAGAAAACTGTTAAAATTCTTCAGAAACGTCACTTTTGAAGTGTTTTCTTGTACTTTTAAGCCAATCAGATACCCTACGGGCTCGGAAAGTGCAACGAAACCATCAAATTTTAGCTAGAAACTGTATTTTTGTCGATTTTTATTGAATTTGAACTATATTTCAACGTTTTTTGATGGTTCTGAGCCACCAAACACACTTAAAGCATGCAGAATCGACTCAGAATAGGAAAAGGAGACGTTTAGGTCAATTTTATGCATTCTGGCGTTCGTAGATACAAGAAAACTGTTAAAATTCTTCAGAAACGTCACTTTTGAAATGTTTTCTTGTACTTTTAACCAATCAGATACCCTACGGGCTCGGAAAGTGCAACGAAACCATCAAATTTTAGCTAGAAACTGTATTTTTGTCGATTTTTATTGAATTTGAACTATTTTTCAACGTTTTTTGATGGTTCTGAGCCACCAAACACACTTAAAGCATGCAGAATCGACTCAGAATAGGAAAAGGAGACGTTTAGGTCAATTTTATGCATTCTGGCGTTCGTAGATACAAGAAAACTGTTAAAATTCTTCAGAAACGTCACTTTTGAAGTGTTTTCTTGTACTTTTAAGCCAATCAGATACCCTACGGGCTCGGAAAGTGCAACGAAACCATCAAATTTTAGCTAGAAACTGTATTTTTGTCGATTTTTATTGAATTTGAACTATATTTCAACGTTTTTTGATGGTTCTGAGCCACCAAACACACTTAAAGCATGCAGAATCGACTCAGAATAGGAAAAGGAGACGTTTAGGTCAATTTTATGCATTCTGGCGTTCGTAGATACAAGAAAACTGTTAAAATTCTTCAGAAACGTCACTTTTGAAGTGTTTTCTTGTACTTTTAAGCCAATCAGATACCCTACGGGCTCGGAAAGTGCAACGAAACCATCAAATTTTAGCTAGAAACTGTATTTTTGTCGATTTTTATTGAATTTGAACTATATTTCAACGTTTTTTGATGGTTCTGAGCCACCAAACACACTTAAAGCATGCAGAATCGACTCAGAATAGGAAAAGGAGACGTTTAGGTCAATTTTATGCATTCTGGCGTTCGTAGATACAAGAAAACTGTTAAAATTCTTCAGAAACGTCACTTTTGAAGTGTTTTCTTGTACTTTTAACCCAATCAGATACCCTACGGGCTCGGAAAGTGCAACGAAACCATCAAATTTTAGCTAGAAACTGTATTTTTGTCGATTTTTATTGAATTTGAACTATATTTCAACGTTTTTTGATGGTTCTGAGCCACCAAACACACTTAAAGCATGCAGAATCGACTCATAATAGGAAAAGGAGACGTTTAGGTCAATTTTATGCATTCTGGCGTTCGTAGATACAAGAAAACTGTTAAAATTCTTCAGAAACGTCACTTTTGAAGTGTTTTCTTGTACTTTTAAGCCAATCAGATACCCTACGGACTCGGAAAGTGCAACGAAAACCATCAAATTTTAGCTAGAAACTGTATTTTTGTCGATTTTTATTGAATTTGAACTATATTTCAACGTTTTTTGATGGTTCTGAGCCACCAAACACACTTAAAGCATGCAGAATCGACTCAGAATAGGAAAAGGAGACGTTTAGGTCAATTTTATGCATTCTGGCGTTCGTAGATACAAGAAAACTGTTAAAATTCTTCAGAAACGTCACTTTTGAAGTGTTTTCTTGTACTTTTAAGCCAATCAGATACCCTACGGGCTCGGAAAGTGCAACGAAACCATCAAAATTTTAGCTAGAAACTGTATTTTTGTCGATTTATATTGAATTTGAACTATATTTCAACGTTTTTTGATGGTTCTGAGCCACCAAACACACTTAAAGCATGCAGAATCGACTCAGAATAGGAAAAGGAGACGTTTAGGTCAATTTTATGCATTCTGGCGTTCGTAGATACAAGAAAACTGTTAAAATTCTTCAGAAACGTCACTTTTGAAGTGTTTTCTTGTACTTTTAAGCCAATCAGATACCCTACGGGCTCGGAAAGTGCAACGAAACCATCAAATTTTAGCTAGAAACTGTATTTTTGTCGATTTTTATTGAATTTGAACTATTTTTCAACGTTTTTTGATGGTTCTGAGCCACCAAACACACTTAAAGCATGCAGAATCGACTCAGAATAGGAAAAGGAGACGTTTAGGTCAATTTTATGCATTCTGGCGTTCGTAGATACAAGAAAACTGTTAAAATTCTTCAGAAACGTCACTTTTGAAGTGTTTTCTTGTACTTTTAAGCCAATCAGATACCCAACGGGCTCGGAAAGTGCAACGAAACCATCAAATTTTAGCTAGAAACTGTATTTTTGTCGATTTTTATTGAATTTGAACTATATTTCAACGTTTTTTGATGGTTCTGAGCCACCAAACATACTTAAAGCATGCAGAATCGACTCAGAATAGGAAAAGGAGACGTTTAGGTCAATTTTATGCATTCTGGCGTTCGTAGATACAAGAAAACTGTTAAAATTCTTCAGAAACGTCACTTTTGAAGTGTTTTCTTGTACTTTAAGCCAATCAGATACCCTACGGGCTCGGAAAGTGCAACGAAACCATCAAATTTTAGCTAGAAACTGTATTTTTGTCGATTTTTATTGAATTTGAACTATATTTCAACGTTTTTTGATGGTTCTGAGCCACCAAACACACTTAAAGCATGCAGAATCGACTCAGAATAGGA
>NW_026973043.1:0-45754 GCF_036711695.1 Zophobas morio | reverse complement strand
AAAGCATGCAGAATCGACTCAGAATAGGAAAAGGAGACGTTTAGGTCAATTTTATGCATTCTGGCGTTCGTAGATACAAGAAAACTGTTAAAATTCTTCAGAAGCGTCACTTTTGAAGGGTTTTCTTGTACTTTTAAGCCACTCAGATACCCTACGGGCTCGGAAAGTGCAACGAAACCATCAAATTTTAGCTAGAAACTGTATTTTTGTCGATTTTTATTGAATTTGAACTATATTTCAACGTTTTTTGATGGTTCTGAGCCACCAAACACACTTAAAGCATGCAGAATCGACTCAGAATAGGAAAAGGAGACGTTTAGGTCAATTTTATGCATTCTGGCGTTCGTAGATACAAGAAAACTGTTAAAATTCTTCAGAAACGTCACTTTTGAAGTGTTTTCTTGTACTTTTAAGCCACTCAGACACCCTACGGGCTCGGAAAGTGCAACGAAACCATCAAATTTTAGCTAGAAACTGTATTTTTGTCGATTTTAATTGAATTTGAACTATATTTCAACGTTTTTTGATGGTTCTGAGCCACCAAACACACTTAAAGCATGCAGAATCGACTCAGAATAGGAAAAGGAGACGTTTAGGTCAATTTTATGCATTCTGGCGTTCGTAGATACAAGAAAACTGTTAAAATTCTTCAGAAACGTCACTTTTGAAGTGTTTTCTTGTACTTTTAAGCCACTCAGATACCCTACGGGCTCGGAAAGTGCAACGAAACCATCAAATTTTAGCTAGAAACTGTATTTTTGTCGATTTTTATTGAATTTGAACTATATTTCAACGTTTTTTGATGGTTCTGAGCCACCAAACACACTTAAAGCATGCAGAATCGACTCAGAATAGGAAAAGGAGACGTTTAGGTCAATTTTATGCATTCTGGCGTTCGTAGATACAAGAAAACTGTTAAAATTCTTCAGAAACGTCACTTTTGAAGTGTTTTCTTGTACTTTTAAGCCACTCAGATACCCTACGGGCTCGGAAAGTGCAACGAAACCATCAAATTTTAGCTAGAAACTGTATTTTTGTCGATTTTTATTGAATTTGAACTATATTTCAACGTTTTTTTGATGGTTCTGAGCCACCAAACACACTTAAAGCATGCAGAATCGACTCAGAATAGGAAAAGGAGACGTTTAGGTCAATTTTATGCATTCTGGCGTTCGTAGATACAAGAAAACTGTTAAAATTCTTCAGAAACGTCACTTTTGAAGTGTTTTCTTGTACTTTTAAGCCACTCAGATACCCTACGGGCTCGGAAAGTGCAATGAAACCATCAAATTTTAGCTAGAAACTGTATTTTTGTCGATTTTTATTGAATTTGAACTATATTTCAACGTTTTTTTGATGGTTCTGAGCCACCAAACACACTTAAAGCATGCAGAATCGACTCAGAATAGGAAAAGGAGACGTTTAGGTCAATTTTATGCATTCTGGCGTTCGTAGATACAAGAAAACTGTTAAAATTCTTCAGAAACGTCACTTTTGAAGTGTTTTCTTGTACTTTTAAGCCACTCAGATACCCTACGGGCTCGGAAAGTGCAACGAAACCATCAAATTTTAGCTAGAAACTGTATTTTTGTCGATTTTTATTGAATTTGAACTATATTTCAACGTTTTTTGATGGTTCTGAGCCACCAAACACACTTAAAGCATGCAGAATCGACTCAGAATAGGAAAAGGAGACGTTTAGGTCAATTTTATGCATTCTGGCGTTCGTAGATACAAGAAAACTGTTAAAATTCTTCAGAAACGTCACTTTTGAAGTGTTTTCTTGTACTTTTAAGCCACTCAGATACCCAACGGGCTCGGAAAGTGCAACGAAACCATCAAATTTTAGCTAGAAACTGTATTTTTGTCGATTTTTATTGAATTTGAACTATATTTCAACGTTTTTTGATGGTTCTGAGCCACCAAACACACTTAAAGCATGCAGAATCGACTCAGAATAGGAAAAGGAGACGTTTAGGTCAATTTTATGCAATCTGGCGTTCGTAGATACAAGAAAACTGTTAAAATTCTTCAGAAACGTCACTTTTGAAGTGTTTTCTTGTACTTTTAAGCCACTCAGATACCCTATGGGCTCGGAAAGTGCAACGAAACCATCAAATTTTAGCTAGAAACTGTATTTTTGTCGATTTTTATTGAATTTGAACTATATTTCAACGTTTTTTGATGGTTCTGAGCCACCAAACACACTTAAAGCATGCAGAATCGACTCAGAATTGGAAAAGGAGACGTTTAGGTCAATTTTATGCATTCTGGCGTTCGTAGATACAAGAAAACTGTTAAAATTCTTCAGAAACGTCACTTTTGAAGTGTTTTCTTGTACTTTTAAGCCACTCAGATACCCTACGGGCTCGGAAAGTGCAACGAAACCATCAAATTTTAGCTAGAAACTGTATTTTTGTCGATTTTTATTGTATTTGAACTATATTTCAACGTTTTTTGATGGTTCTGAGCCACCAAACACACTTAAAGCATGCAGAATCGACTCAGAATAGGAAAAGGAGACGTTTAGGTCAATTTTATGCATTCTGGCGTTCGTAGATACAAGAAAACTGTTAAAATTCTTCAGAAACGTCACTTTTGAAGTGTTTTCTTGTACTTTTAAGCCACTCAGATACCCTACGGGCTCGGAAAGTGCAACGAAACCATCAAATTTTAGCTAGAAACTGTATTTTTGTCGATTTTTATTGAATTTGAACTATATTTCAACGTTTTTTGATGGTTCTGAGCAACCAAACACACTTAAAGCATGCAGAATCGACTCAGAATAGGAAAAGGAGACTTTTAGGTCAATTTTATGCATTCTGGCGTTCGTAGATACAAGAAAACTGTTAAAATTCTTCAGAAACGTCACTTTTGAAGTGTTTTCTTGTACTTTTAAGCCACTCAGATACCCTACGGGCTCGGAAAGTGCAACGAAACCATCAAATTTTAGCTAGAAACTGTATTTTTGTCGATTTTTATTGAATTTGAACTATATTTCAACGTTTTTTGATGGTTCTGAGCCACCAAACACACTTAAAGCATGCAGAATCGACTCAGAATAGGAAAAGGAGACGTTTAGGTCAATTTTATGCATTCTGGCGTTCGTAGATACAAGAAAACTGTTAAAATTCTTCAGAAACGTCACTTTTGAAGTGTTTTCTTGTACTTTTAAGCCACTCAGATACCCTACGGGCTCGGAAAGTGCAACGAAACCATCAAATTTTAGCTAGAAACTGTATTTTTGTCGATTTTTATTGAATTTGAACTATATTTCAACGTTTTTTGATGGTTCTGAGCCACCAAACACACTTAAAGCATGCAGAATCGACTCAGAATAGGAAAAGGAGACGTTTAGGTCAACTTTATGCATTCTGGCGTTCGTAGATACAAGAAAACTGTTAAAATTCTTCAGAAACGTCACTTTTGAAGTGTTTTCTTGTACTTTTAAGCCACTCAGATACCCTACGGGCTCGGAAAGTGCAACGAAACCATCAAATTTTAGCTAGAAACTGTATTTTTGTCGATTTTTATTGAATTTGAACTATATTTCAACGTTTTTTGATGGTTCTGAGCCACCAAACACACTTAAAGCATGCAGAATCGACTCAGAATAGGAAAAGGAGACGTTTAGGTCAATTTTATGCATTCTGGCGTTCGTATATACAAGAAAACTGTTAAAATTCTTCAGAAACGTCACTTTTGAAGTGTTTTCTTGTACTTTTAAGCCACTCAGATACCCTACGGGCTCGGAAAGTGCAACGAAACCATCAAATTTTAGCTAGAAACTGTATTTTTGTCGATTTTTATTGAATTTGAACTATATTTCAACGTTTTTTGATGGTTCTGAGCCACCAAACACACTTAAAGCATGCAGAATCGACTCAGAATAGGAAAAGGAGACGTTTAGGTCAATTTTATGCATTCTGGCGTTCGTAGATACAAGAAAACTGTTAAAATTCTTCAGAAACGTCACTTTTGAAGTGTTTTCTTGTACTTTTAAGCCACTCAGATACCCTACGGGCTCGGAAAGTGCAACGAAACCATCAAATTTTAGCTAGAAACTGTATTTTTGTCGATTTTTATTGAATTTGAACTATATTTCAACGTTTTTTGATGGTTCTGAGCCACCAAACACACTTAAAGCATGCAGAATCGACTCAGAATAGGAAAAGGAGACGTTTAGGTCAATTTTATGCATTCTGGCGTTCGTAGATACAAGAAAACTGTTAAAATTCTTCAGAAACGTCACTTTTGAAGTGTTTTCTTGTACTTTTAAGCCACTCAGATACCCTACGGCTCGGAAAGTGCAACGAAACCATCAAATTTTAGCTAGAAACTGTATTTTTGTCGATTTTTATTGAATTTGAACTATATTTCAACGTTTTTTGATGGTTCTGAGCCACCAAACACACTTAAAGCATGCAGAATCGACTCAGAATAGGAAAAGGAGACGTTTAGGTCAATTTTATGCATTCTGGCGTTCGTAGATACAAGAAAACTGTTAAAATTCTTCAGAAACGTCACTTTTGAAGTGTTTTCTTGTACTTTTAAGCCACTCAGATACCCTACGGGCTCGGAAAGTGCAACGAAACCATCAAATTTTAGCTAGAAACTGTATTTTTGTCGATTTTTATTGAATTTGAACTATATTTCAACGTTTTTTGATGGTTCTGAGCCACCAAACACACTTAAAGCATGCAGAATCGACTCAGAATAGGAAAAGGAGACGTTTAGGTCAATTTTATGCATTCTGGCGTTCGTAGATACAAGAAAACTGTTAAAATTCTTCAGAAACGTCACTTTTGAAGTGTTTTCTTGTACTTTTAAGCCACTCAGATACCCTACGGGCTCGGAAAGTGCAACGAAACCATCAAATTTTAGCTAGAAACTGTATTTTTGTCGATTTTTATTGAATTTGAACTATATTTCAACGTTTTTTGATGGTTCTGAGCCACCAAACACACTTAAAGCATGCAGAATCGACTCAGAATAGGAAAAGGAGACGGTTAGGTCAATTTTATGCATTCTGGCGTTCGTAGATACAAGAAAACTGTTAAAATTCTTCTGAAACGTCACTTTTGAAGTGTTTTCTTGTACTTTTAAGCCACTCAGATACCCTACGGGCTCGGAAAGTGCAACGAAACCATCAAATTTTAGCTAGAAACTGTATTTTTGTCGATTTTTATTGAATTTGAACTATATTTCAACGTTTTTTGATGGTTCTGAGCCACCAAACACACTTAAAGCATGCAGAATCGACTCAGAATAGGAAAAGGAGACGTTTAGGTCAATTTTATGCATTCTGGCGTTCGTAGATACAAGAAAACTGTTAAAATTCTTCAGAAACGTCACTTTTGAAGTGTTTTCTTGTACTTTTAAGCCACTCAGATACCCTACGGGCTCGGAAAGTGCAACGAAACCATCAAATTTTAGCTAGAAACTGTATTTTTGTCGATTTTTATTGAATTTGAACTATATTTCAACGTTTTTTGATGGTTCTGAGCCACCAAACACACTTAAAGCATGCAGAATCGACTCAGAATAGGAAAAGGAGACGTTTAGGTCAATTTTATGCATTCTGGCGTTCGTAGATACAAGAAAACTGTTAAAATTCTTCAGAAACGTCACTTTTGAAGTGTTTTCTTGTACTTTTAAGCCACTCAGATACCCTACGGGCTCGGAAAGTGCAACGAAACCATCAAATTTTAGCTAGAAACTGTATTTTTGTCGATTTTTATTGAATTTGAACTATATTTCAACGTTTTTTGATGGTTTTGAGCCACCAAACACACTTAAAGCATGCAGAATCGACTCAGAATAGGAAAAGGAGACGTTTAGGTCAATTTTATGCATTCTGGCGTTCGTAGATACAAGAAAACTGTTAAAATTCTTCAGAAACGTCACTTTTGAAGTGTTTTCTTGTACTTTTAAGCCACTCAGATACTCTACGGGCTCGGAAAGTGCAACGAAACCATCAAATTTTAGCTAGAAACTGTATTTTTGTCGATTTTTATTGAATTTGAACTATATTTCAACGTTTTTTGATGGTTCTGAGCCACCAAACACACTTAAAGCATGCAGAATCGACTCAGAATAGGAAAAGGAGACGTTTAGGTCAATTTTATGCATTCTGGCGTTCGTAGATACAAGAAAACTGTTAAAATTCTTCAGAAACGTCACTTTTGAAGTGTTTTCTTGTACTTTTAAGCCACTCAGATACCCTACGGGCTCGGAAAGTGCAACGAAACCATCAAATTTTAGCTAGAAACTGTATTTTTGTCGATTTTTATTGAATTTGAACTATATTTCAACGTTTTTTGATGGTTCTGAGCCACCAAACACACTTAAAGCATGCAGAATCGACTCAGAATAGGAAAAGGAGACGTTTAGGTCAATTTTATGCATTCTGGCGTTCGTAGATACAAGAAAACTGTTAAAATTCTTCAGAAACGTCACTTTTGAAGTGTTTTCTTGTACTTTTAAGCCACTCAGATACCCTACGGGCTCGGAAAGTGCAACGAAACCATCAAATTTTAGCTAGAAACTGTATTTTTGTCGATTTTTATTGAATTTGAACTATATTTCAACGTTTTTTGATGGTTCTGAGCAACCAAACACACTTAAAGCATGCAGAATCGACTCAGAATAGGAAAAGGAGACTTTTAGGTCAATTTTATGCATTCTGGCGTTCGTAGATACAAGAAAACTGTTAAAATTCTTCAGAAACGTCACTTTTGAAGTGTTTTCTTGTACTTTTAAGCCACTCAGATACCCTACGGGCTCGGAAAGTGCAACGAAACCATCAAATTTTAGCTAGAAACTGTATTTTTGTCGATTTTTTATTGAATTTGAACTATATTTCAACGTTTTTTGATGGTTCTGAGCCACCAAACACACTTAAAGCATGCAGAATCGACTCAGAATAGGAAAAGGAGACGTTTAGGTCAATTTTATGCATTCTGGCGTTCGTAGATACAAGAAAACTGTTAAAATTCTTCAGAAACGTCACTTTTGAAGTGTTTTCTTGTACTTTTAAGCCACTCAGATACCCTACGGGCTCGGAAAGTGCAACGAAACCATCAAATTTTAGCTAGAAACTGTATTTTTGTCGATTTTTATTGAATTTGAACTATATTTCAACGTTTTTTGATGGTTCTGAGCCACCAAACACACTTAAAGCATGCAGAATCGACTCAGAATAGGAAAAGGAGACGTTAAGGTCAACTTTATGCATTCTGGCGTTCGTAGATACAAGAAAACTGTTAAAATTCTTCAGAAACGTCACTTTTGAAGTGTTTTCTTGTACTTTTAAGCCACTCAGATACCCTACGGGCTCGGAAAGTGCAACGAAACCATCAAATTTTAGCTAGAAACTGTATTTTTGTCGATTTTTATTGAATTTGAACTATATTTCAACGTTTTTTGATGGTTCTGAGCCACCAAACACACTTAAAGCATGCAGAATCGACTCAGAATAGGAAAAGGAGACTTTTAGGTCAATTTTATGCATTCTGGCGTTCGTAGATACAAGAAAACTGTTAAAATTCTTCAGAAACGTCACTTTTGAAGTGTTTTCTTGTACTTTTAAGCCACTCAGATACCCTACGGGCTCGGAAAGTGCAACGAAACCATCAAATTTTAGCTAGAAACTGTATTTTTGTCGATTTTTATTGAATTTGAACTATATTTCAACGTTTTTTGATGGTTCTGAGCCACCAAACACACTTAAAGCATGCAGAATCGACTCAGAATAGGAAAAGGAGAGGTTTAGGTCAATTTTATGCATTCTGGCGTTCGTAGATACAAGAAAACTGTTAAAATTCTTCAGAAACGTCACTTTTGAAGTGTTTTCTTGTACTTTTAAGCCACTCAGATACCCAACGGGCTCGGAAAGTGCAACGAAACCATCAAATTTTAGCTAGAAACTGTATTTTTGTCGATTTTTATTGAATTTGAACTATATTTCAACGTTTTTTGATGGTTCTGAGCCACCAAACACACTTAAAGCATGCAGAATCGACTCAGAATAGGAAAAGGAGACGTTTAGGTCAATTTTATGCATTCTGGCGTTCGTAGATACAAGAAAACTGTTAAAATTCTTCAGAAACGTCACTTTTGAAGTGTTTTCTTGTACTTTTAAGCCACTCAGATACCCTACGGGTTCGGAAAGTGCAACGAAACCATCAAATTTTAGCTAGAAACTGTATTTTTGTCGATTTTTATTGAATTTGAACTATATTTCAACGTTTTTTGATGGTTCTGAGCCACCAAACACACTTAAAGCATGCAGAATCGACTCAGAATAGGAAAAGGAGACGTTTAGGTCAATTTTATGCATTCTGGCGTTCGTAGATACAAGAAAACTGTTAAAATTCTTCAGAAACGTCACTTTTGAAGTGTTTTCTTGTACTTTTAAGCCACTCAGATACTCTACGGGCTCGGAAAGTGCAACGAAACCATCAAATTTTAGCTAGAAACTGTATTTTTGTCGATTTTTATTGAATTTGAACTATATTTCAACGTTTTTTGATGGTTCTGAGCCACCAAACACACTTAAAGCATGCAGAATCGACTCAGAATAGGAAAAGGAGACGTTTAGGTCAATTTTATGCATTCTGGCGTTCGTAGATACAAGAAAACTGTTAAAATTCTTCAGAAACGTCACTTTTGAAGTGTTTTCTTGTACTTTTAAGCCACTCAGATACCCTACGGGCTCGGAAAGTGCAACGAAACCATCAAATTTTAGCTAGAAACTGTATTTTTGTCGATTTTTATTGAATTTGAACTATATTTCAACGTTTTTTTGATGGTTCTGAGCCACCAAACACACTTAAAGCATGCAGAATCGACTCAGAATAGGAAAAGGAGACGTTTAGGTCAATTTTATGCATTCTGGCGTTCGTAGATACAAGAAAACTGTTAAAATTCTTCAGAAACGTCACTTTTGAAGTGTTTTCTTGTACTTTTAAGCCACTCAGATACCCTACGGGCTCGGAAAGTGCAACGAAACCATCAAATTTTAGCTAGAAACTGTATTTTTGTCGATTTTTATTGAATTTGAAAAGGAGACGTTTAGGTCAATTTTATGCTTTCTGGCGTTCGTAGATACAAGAAAACTGTTAAAATTCTTCAGAAACGTCACTTTTGAAGTGTTTTCTTGTACTTTTAAGCCACTCAGATACCCTACGGGCTCGGAAAGTGCAACGAAACCATCAAATTTTAGCTAGAAACTGTATTTTTGTCGATTTTTATTGAATTTGAACTATATTTCAACGTTTTTTGATGGTTCTGAGCCACCAAACACACTTAAAGCATGCAGAATCGACTCAGAATAGGAAAAGGAGACGTTTAGGTCAATTTTATGCATTCTGGCGTTCGTAGATACAAGAAAACTGTCAAAATTCTTCAGAAACGTCACTTTTGAAGTATTTTCTTGTACTTTTAAGCCACTCAGATACCCTACGGGCTCGGAAAGTGCAACGAAACCATCAAATTTTAGCTAGAAACTGTATTTTTGTAGATTTTTATTGAATTTGAACTATATTTCAACGTTTTTTGATGGTTCTGAGCCACCAAACACACTTAAAGCATGCAGAATCGAGTCAGAATAGGAAAAGGAGACGTTTAGGTCAATTTTATGCATTCTGGCGTTCGTTGATACAAGAAAGCTGTTAAAATTCTTCAGAAACGTCACTTTTGAAGTGTTGTCTTGTACTTTTAAGCCACTCAGATACCCTATGGGCTCGGAAAGTGCAACGAAACCATCAAATTTTAGCTAGAAACTGTATTTTTGTCGATTTTTATTGAATTTGAACTATATTTCAACGTTTTTTGATGGTTCTGAGCCACCAAACACACTTAAAGCATGCAGAATCGACTCAGAATAGGAAAAGGAGACGTTTAGGTCAATTTTGTGCATTCTGGCGTTCGTAGATACAAGAAAACTGTTAAAATTCTTCAGAAACGTCACTTTTGAAGTGTTTTCTTGTACTTTTAAGCCACTCAGATACCCTACGGGCTCGGAAAGTGCAACGAAACCATCAAATTTTAGCTAGAAACTGTATTTTTGTCGATTTTTATTGAATTTGAACTATATTTCAACGTTTTTTGATGGTTCTGAGCCACCAAACACACTTAAAGCATGCAGAATCGACTCAGAATAGGAAAAGGAGACGTTTAGGTCAATTTTATGCATTCTGGCGTTCGTAGATACAAGAAAACTGTTAAAATTCTTCAGAAACGTCACTTTTGAAGTGTTTTCTTGTACATTTAAGCCACTCAGATACCCAACGGGCTCGGAAAGTGCAACGAAACCATCAAATTTTAGCTAGAAACTGTATTTTTGTCGATTTTTATTGAATTTGAACTATATTTCAACGTTTTTTGATGGTTCTGAGCCACCAAACACACTTAAAGCATGCAGAATCGACTCAGAATAGGAAAAGGAGACGTTTAGGTCAATTTTATGCATTCTAGCGTTCGTAGATACAAGAAAACTGTTAAAATTCTTCAGAAACGTCACTTTTGAAGTGTTTTCTTGTACTTTTAAGCCACTCAGATACCCTACGGGCTCGGAAAGTGCAACGAAACCATCAAATTTTAGCTAGAAACTGTATTTTTGTCGATTTTTATTGAATTTGAACTATATTTCAACGTTTTTTGATGGTTCTCAGCCACCAAACACACTTAAAGCATGCAGAATCGACTCAGAATAGGAAAAGGAGACGTTTAGGTCAATTTTATGCATTCTGGCGTTCGTAGATACAAGAAAACTGTTAAAATTCTTCAGAAACGTCACTTTTGAAGTGTTTTCTTGTACTTTTAAGCCAATCAGATACCCTACGGGCTCGGAAAGTGCAACGAAACCATCAAATTTTAGCTAGAAACTGTATTTTTGTCGATTTTTATTGAATTTGAACTATATTTCAACGTTTTTTGATGGTTCTGAGCCACCAAACACACTTAAAGCATGCAGAATCGACTCAGAATAGGAAAAGGAGACGTTTAGGTCAATTTTATGCATTCTGGCGTTCGTAGATATGATATGATTTATTTCCAAACAGGTTACACCCAATTACATGGAAATTAACTTAATATAACATTATCTAAAACATTGTTTAACTGTAATATAGAAAAAAAAAAAAAAAAAAAAAAAAACATAAATTCCTACAATATGCAAAAATTAATAATAACACATCATTACTGTAATAGAGCACCATTAAAAAAATAAAGCATTATATCCACAATACAAAGTAAAATTTAAGCCCTAATTATATTTAAAATATCTTAGAACTACTTTGATTATACTAATTAGTGAATCTGCCCACAAGTCACAATCCTTCGATATTTTGTTACAAGCATCAGTCATAAGGGTTACAGGAGATTTACGTAGTACATTTGTTCTGTAATTCTGACCATAAATAATAATTCTGTTACGGGAGTTGCTACGAGGAACTATAAATAAAAGTTTACTTAATAACTCAGGACAATCTATCTTATTGTGCATTAAATTATATGAAAACTTTACTACAGCAACAATTCTTCTTACTTCTAATGATGTAAACCCAAATCGATTCAATAAATTTAGATGATCAATGCCTCTTTCAGGATAGAACCCATCCAAACGGTAACACAAGAATTTTAGGTATTTACGCTGTACGGTTTCCAGATGAGTGATATGAGTATTACATAATGGATACCATATTATACACGCATATTCAAGTCGCGATCTTATCATTGTAAAATATAAATTGTTAAGAGCTCTTAAGCTGGTGAATTCATTACAATTTCTATACACAAAACCGTAGAATTTAAATGCTTTTGCTATTATGTCATACATATGTTCCACAAACATAAACCTTGAGTCAAATATGACACCTAGATCTCTTATACTCTCCTTCCTGACCAAACTCTTGCCGGTAACTTCATAAGAAAAACTTATAGGTTCGTGTCTTTTGGTGTAAGTGACTATATAACATTTATCTTTATTAAGAGTTAAACAGTTTTTTTTACAATATTCTGCAATGTGCTTTATATTATTCTGAAGTGTCATGCAGTCTTCTTCACTTTTAATTTCTAAAAATAATTTCAAGTCGTCAGCGAAAAGTAGTGCTTTACAAGATACCTCAACTGTGATATCATTGATAAAAATAAGAAACAAGAGTGGTCCCAAGTTGGATCCTTGGGGTACTCCGGATGTTGGATAAATTGGACTCGAGTAAAAATTTCGATATCGTACTCTTTGTTCCCTTTTGGTAAGATATTCACGAAAAAATGAAATCAGTTGATCAGAAAACCCATACGCTTTTAATTTACTCAGTAATATAAAGTGATCAATCTGATCAAAAGCTTTGCTTATGTCCATATAAATTGAATCCACTTGACCTCTATTGTCAATTATTTCTGAAACATATTGTGCAAAACAACCTAAATTAGTGACAGTTGATCTTTTTTGAACGAAACCATGCTGACAGGAATTAATGAAAGGACTAACTCTAGAATAAATATGTTTATACAAAATTGTCTCGAAAATCTTCGCAAAGTTGCACAACAGGCTTATGGGACGATAATTTTTAATCTCAGTGACATCACCTGATTTATACACAGGACAAATGCATGTTTGCTTCCAAAGAGCGGGCATAGTACTCTTTTGCAATATAAGATTAAATAATTTTAGAAGAGGTGAAACAAAAAGACATGCACAGTCACGCAATAAAAAACTGGGTATACCATCAGGTCCTGCAGTCATGGTGTCTTTTGACTTTTTCAATGCAAATAGAATATCCTCCTCAGTAACAGAGTCAACAGAAACATTTAGTTGCGGAGCAATATCACTTATTAAGCTATCAGCATATAAAGGATCAGAATTAATATACACGCTATCAAAAAATTCCCCAAAAGCATCAACTATATCAGTGGGCGAGGACAGATCTGAATCTTTATATCTCATGAAGCAAGGAATTCTCGTACCACCCTTTTTATTTTGAATGAATGACCAAAAAGCTTTAGGATCATTAGAGATACAGCTCTGAATATTAGAAATATAGTTTTTATAAGCAGCATCTGCAAGTTGTTTACAAAGAGATCTCTGTTGCTTAAATAAGTGGTAATAGTAATCCGATTTATACTTTTTATACAACTTATGAAACTTATCCTTTTGTCTAATATGATGCATTATTAGATACAAGAAAACTGTTAAAATTCTTCAGAAACGTCACTTTTGAAGTGTTTTCTTGTACTTTTAAGCCACTCAGATACCCAACGGGCTCGGAAAGTGCAACGAAACCATCAAATTTTAGCTAGAAACTGTATTTTTGTCGATTTTTATTGAATTTGAACTATATTTCAACGTTTTTTGATGGTTCTGAGCCACCAAACACACTTAAAGCATGCAGAATCGACTCAGAATAGGAAAAGGAGACGTTTAGGTCAATTTTATGCATTCTGGCGTTCGTAGATACAAGAAAACTGTTAAAATTCTTCAGAAACGTCACTTTTGAAGTGTTTTCTTGTACTTTTAAGCCACTCAGATACCCTACGGGTTCGGAAAGTGCAACGAAACCATCAAATTTTAGCTAGAAACTGTATTTTTGTCGATTTTTATTGAATTTGAACTATATTTCAACGTTTTTTGATGGTTCTGAGCCACCAAACACACTTAAAGCATGCAGAATCGACTCAGAATAGGAAAAGGAGACGTTTAGGTCAATTTTATGCATTCTGGCGTTCGTAGATACAAGAAAACTGTTAAAATTCTTCAGAAACGTCACTTTTGAAGTGTTTTCTTGTACTTTTAAGCCACTCAGATACTCTACGGGCTCGGAAAGTGCAACGAAACCATCAAATTTTAGCTAGAAACTGTATTTTTGTCGATTTTTATTGAATTTGAACTATATTTCAACGTTTTTTGATGGTTCTGAGCCACCAAACACACTTAAAGCATGCAGAATCGACTCAGAATAGGAAAAGGAGACGTTTAGGTCGATTTTATGCATTCTGGCGTTCGTAGATACAAGAAAACTGTTAAAATTCTTCAGAAACGTCACTTTTGAAGTGTTTTCTTGTACTTTTAAGCCACTCAGATACCCTACGGGCTCGGAAAGTGCAACGAAACCATCAAATTTTAGCTAGAAACTGTATTTTTGTCGATTTTTATTGAATTTGAACTATATTTCAACGTTTTTTGATGGTTCTGAGCCACCAAACACACTTAAAGCATGCAGAATCGACTCAGAATAGGAAAAGGAGACGTTTAGGTCAATTTTATGCATTCTGGCGTTCGTAGATACAAGAAAACTGTTAAAATTCTTCAGAAACGTCACTTTTGAAGTGTTTTCTTGTACTTTTAAGCCACTCAGATACCCTACGGGCTCGGAAAGTGCAACGAAACCATCAAATTTTAGCTAGAAACTGTATTTTTGTCGATTTTTATTGAATTTGAACTGTATTTCAACGTTTTTTGATGGTTCTGAGCCACCAAACACACTTAAAGCATGCAGAATCGACTCAGAATAGGAAAAGGAGACGTTTAGGTCAATTTTATGCTTTCTGGCGTTCGTAGATACAAGGAAACTGTTAAAATTCTTCAGAAACGTCACTTTTGAAGTGTTTTCTTGTACTTTTAAGCCACTCAGATACCCTACGGGCTCGGAAAGTGCAACGAAACCATCAAATTTTAGCTAGAAACTGTATTTTTGTCGATTTGTATTGAATTTGAACTATATTTCAACGTTTTTTGATGGTTCTGAGCCACCAAACACACTTAAAGCATGCAGAATCGACTCAGAATAGGAAAAGGAGACGTTTAGGTCAATTTTATGCATTCTGGCGTTCGTAGATACAAGAAAGCTGTTAAAATTCTTCAGAAACGTCACTTTTGAAGTGTTGTCTTGTACTTTTAAGCCACTCAGATACCCTACGGGCTCGGAAAGTGCAACGAAACCATCAAATTTTAGCTAGAAACTGTATTTTTGTCGATTTTTATTGAATTTGAACTATATTTCAACGTTTTTTGATGGTTCTGAGCCACCAAACACACTTAAAGCATGCAGAATCGACTCAGAATAGGAAAAGGAGACGTTTAGGTCAATTTTGTGCATTCTGGCGTTCGTAGATACAAGAAAACTGTTAAAATTCTTCAGAAACGTCACTTTTGAAGTGTTTTCTTGTACTTTTAAGCCACTCAGATACCCTACGGGCTCGGAAAGTGCAACGAAACCATCAAATTTTAGCTAGAAACTGTATTTTTGTCGATTTTTATTGAATTTGAACTATATTTCAACGTTTTTTGATGGTTCTGAGCCACCAAACACACTTAAAGCATGCAGAATCGACTCAGAATAGGAAAAGGAGACGTTTAGGTCAATTTTATGCATTCTGGCGTTCGTAGATACAAGAAAACTGTTAAAATTCTTCAGAATCGTCACTTTTGAAGTGTTTTCTTGTACTTTTAAGCCACTCAGATACCCTACGGGCTCGGAAAGTGCAACGAAACCATCAAATTTTAGCTAGAAACTGTATTTTTGTCGATTTTTATTGAATTTGAACTATATTTCAACGTTTTTTGATGGTTCTGAGCCACCAAACACACTTAAAGCATGCAGAATCGACTCAGAATAGGAAAAGGAGACGTTTAGGTCAATTTTATGCTTTCTGGCGTTCGTAGATACAAGAAAACTGTTAAAATTCTTCAGAAACGTCACTTTTGAAGTGTTTTCTTGTACTTTTAAGCCACTCAGATACCCTACGGGCTCGGAAAGTGCAACGAAACCATCAAATTTTAGCTAGAAACTGTATTTTTGTCGATTTTTATTGAATTTGAACTATATTTCAACGTTTTTTGATGGTTCTGAGCCACCAAACACACTTAAAGCATGCAGAATCGACTCAGAATAGGAAAAGGAGACGTTTAGGTCAATTTTATGCATTCTGGCGTTCGTAGATACAAGAAAACTGTCAAAATTCTTCAGAAACGTCACTTTTGAAGTATTTTCTTGTACTTTTAAGCCACTCAGATACCCTACGGGCTCGGAAAGTGCAACGAAACCATCAAATTTTAGCTAGAAACTGTATTTTTGTCGATTTTTATTGAATTTGAACTATATTTCAACGTTTTTTGATGGTTCTGAGCCACCAAACACACTTAAAGCATGCAGAATCGACTCAGAATAGGAAAAGGAGACGTTTAGGTCAATTTTATGCATTCTGGCGTTCGTAGATACAAGAAAACTGTCAAAATTCTTCAGAAACGTCACTTTTGAAGTATTTTCTTGTACTTTTAAGCCACTCAGATACCCTACGGGCTCGGAAAGTGCAACGAAACCATCAAATTTTAGCTAGAAACTGTATTTTTGTAGATTTTTATTGAATTTGAACTATATTTCAACGTTTTTTGATGGTTCTGAGCCACCAAACACACTTAAAGCATGCAGAATCGAGTCAGAATAGGAAAAGGAGACGTTTAGGTCAATTTTATGCATTCTGGCGTTCGTTGATACAAGAAAGCTGTTAAAATTCTTCAGAAACGTCACTTTTGAAGTGTTGTCTTGTACTTTTAAGCCACTCAGATACCCTACGGGCTCGGAAAGTGCAACGAAACCATCAAATTTTAGCTAGAAACTGTATTTTTGTCGATTTTTATTGAATTTGAACTATATTTCAACGTTTTTTGATGGTTCTGAGCCACCAAACACACTTAAAGCATGCAGAATCGACTCAGAATAGGAAAAGGAGACGTTTAGGTCAATTTTGTGCATTCTGGCGTTCGTAGATACAAGAAAACTGTTAAAATTCTTCAGAAACGTCACTTTTGAAGTGTTTTCTTGTACTTTTAAGCCACTCAGATACCCAACGGGCTCGGAAAGTGCAACGAAACCATCAAATTTTAGCTAGAAACTGTATTTTTGTCGATTTTTATTGAATTTGAACTATATTTCAACGTTTTTTGATGGTTCTGAGCCACCAAACACACTTAAAGCATGCAGAATCGACTCAGAATAGGAAAAGGAGACGTTTAGGTCAATTTTATGCATTCTGGCGTTCGTAGATACAAGAAAACTGTTAAAATTCTTCAGAAACGTCACTTTTGAAGTGTTTTCTTGTACATTTAAGCCACTCAGATACCCTACGGGCTCGGAAAGTGCAACGAAACCATCAAATTTTAGCTAGAAACTGTATTTTTGTCGATTTTTATTGAATTTGAACTATATTTCAACGTTTTTTGATGGTTCTGAGCCACCAAACACACTTAAAGCATGCAGAATCGACTCAGAATAGGAAAAGGAGACGTTTAGGTCAATTTTATGCATTCTGGCGTTCGTAGATACAAGAAAACTGTTAAAATTCTTCAGAAACGTCACTTTTGAAGTGTTTTCTTGTACTTTTAAGCCACTCAGATACCCTACGGGCTCGGAAAGTGCAACGAAACCATCAAATTTTAGCTAGAAACTGTATTTTTGTCGATTTTTATTGAATTTGAACTACATTTCAACGTTTTTTGATGGTTCTGAGCCACCAAACACACTTAAAGCATGCAGAATCGACTCAGAATAGGAAAAGGAGACGTTTAGGTCAATTTTATGCATTCTGGCGTTCGTAGATACAAGAAAACTGTTAAAATTCTTCAGAAACGTCACTTTTGAAGTGTTTTCTTGTACTTTTAAGCCACTCAGATACCCAACGGGCTCGGAAAGTGCAACGAAACCAACAAATTTTAGCTAGAAACTGTATTTTTGTCGATTTTTATTGAATTTGAACTATATTTCAACGTTTTTTGATGGTTCTGAGCCACCAAACACACTTAAAGCATGCAGAATCGACTCAGAATAGGAAAAGGAGACGTTTAGGTCAATTTTATGCATTCTGGCGTTCGTAGATACAAGAAAACTGTTAAAATTCTTCAGAAACGTCACTTTTGAAGTGTTTTCTTGTACTTTTAAGCCACTCAGATACCCTACGGGCTCGGAAAGTGCAACGAAACCATCAAATTTTAGCTAGAAACTGTATTTTTGTCGATTTTTATTGAATTTGAACTATATTTCAACGTTTTTTGATGGTTCTGAGCCACCAAACACACTTAAAGCATGCAGAATCGACTCAGAATAGGAAAAGGAGACGTTTAGGTCAATTTTATGCATTCTGGCGTTCGTAGATACAAGAAAACTGTTAAAATTCTTCAGAAACGTCACTTTTGAAGTGTTTTCTTGTACTTTTAAGCCACTCAGATACCCTACGGGCTCGGAAAGTGCAACGAAACCATCAAATTTTAGCTAGAAACTGTATTTTTGTCGATTTTTATTGAATTTGAACTATATTTCAACGTTTTTTGATGGTTCTGAGCCACCAAACACACTTAAAGCATGCAGAATCGACTCAGAATAGGAAAAGGAGACGTTTAGGTCAATTTTATGCATTCTGGCGTTCGTAGATACAAGAAAACTGTTAAAATTCTTCAGAAACGTCACTTTTGAAGTGTTTTCTTGTACTTTTAAGCCACTCAGATACCCAACGGGCTCGGAAAGTGCAACGAAACCATCAAATTTTAGCTAGAAACTGTATTTTTGTCGATTTTTATTGAATTTGAACTATATTTCAATGTTTTTTGATGGTTCTGAGCCACCAAACACACTTAAAGCATGCAGAATCGACTCAGAATAGGAAAAGGAGACGTTTAGGTCAATTTTGTGCATTCTGGCGTTCGTAGATACAAGAAAACTGTTAAAATTCTTCAGAAACGTCACTTTTGAAGTGTTTTCTTGTACTTTTAAGCCACTGAGATACCCTACGGGCTCGGAAAGTGCAACGAAACCATCAAATTTTAGCTAGAAACTGTATTTTTGTCGATTTTTATTGAATTTGAACTATATTTCAACGTTTTTTGATGGTTCTGAGCCACCAAACACACTTAAAGCATGCAGAATCGACTCAGAATAGGAAAAGGAGACGTTTAGGTCAATTTTATGCATTCTGGCGTTCGTAGATACAAGAAAACTGTTAAAATTCTTCAGAAACGTCACTTTTGAAGTGTTTTCTTGTACTTTTAAGCCACTCAGATACCCTACGGGCTCGGAAAGTGCAACGAAACCATCAAATTTTAGCTAGAAACTGTATTTTTGTCGATTTTTATTGAATTTGAACTATATTTCAACGTTTTTTGATGGTTCTGAGCCACCAAACACACTTAAAGCATGCAGAATCGACTCAGAATAGGAAAAGGAGACGTTTAGGTCAATTTTATGCATTCTGGCGTTCGTAGATACAAGAAAACTGTTAAAATTCTTCAGAAACGTCACTTTTGAAGTGTTTTCTTGTACTTTTAAGCCACTCAGATACCCCACGGGCTCGGAAAGTGCAACGAAACCATCAAATTTTAGCTAGAAACTGTATTTTTGTCGATTTTTATTGAATTTGAACTATATTTCAACGTTTTTTGATGGTTCTGAGCCACCAAACACACTTAAAGCATGCAGAATCGACTCAGAATAGGAAAAGGAGACGTTTAGGTTAATTTTATGCATTCTGGCGTTCGTAGATACAAGAAAACTGTTAAAATTCTTCAGAAACGTCACTTTTGAAGTGTTTTCTTGTGCTTTTAAGCCACTCAGATACCCTACGGGCTCGGAAAGTGCAACGAAACCATCAAATTTTAGCTAGAAACTGTATTTTTGTCGATTTTTATTGAATTTGAACTATATTTCAACGTTTTTTGATGGTTCTGAGCCACCAAACACACTTAAAGCATGCAGAATCGACTCAGAATAGGAAAAGGAGACGTTTAGGTCAATTTTATGCATTCTGGCGTTCGTAGATTCAAGAAAACTGTTAAAATTCTTCAGAAACGTCAGTTTTGAAGTGTTTTCTTGTAATTTTAAGCCACTCAGATACCCTACGGGCTCGGAAAGTGCAACGAAACCATCAAATTTTAGCTAGAAACTGTATTTTTGTCGATTTTTATTGAATTTGAACTATATTTCAACGTTTTTTGATGGTTCTGAGCCACCAAACACACTTAAAGCATGCAGAATCGACTCAGAATAGGAAAAGGAGACGTTTAGGTCAATTTTATGCATTCTGACGTTCGTAGATACAAGAAAACTGTTAAATTTCTTCAGAAACGTCATTTTTGAAGTGTTTTCTTGTACTTTTAAGCCACTCAGATACCCTACGGGCTCGGAAAGTGCAACGAAACCATCAAATTTTAGCTAGAAACTGTATTTTTGTCGATTTTTATTGAATTTGAACTATATTTCAACGTTTTTTGATGGTTCTGAGCCACCAAACACACTGAAAGCATGCAGAATCGAATCAGAATAGGAAAAGGAGACGTTTAGGTCAATTTTATGCATTCTGGCGTTCGTAGATACAAGAAAACTGTTAAAATTCTTCAGAAACGTCACTTTTGAAGTGTTTTCTTGTACTTTTAAGCCACTCAGATACCCTACGGGCTCGGAAAGTGCAACGAAACCATCAAATTTTAGCTAGAAACTGAATTTTTGTCGATTTTTATTGAATTTGAACTATATTTCAACGTTTTTTGATGGTTCTGAGCTAACAAACACACTGAAAGCATGCAGAATCGACTCAAAATAGGAAAAGGAGACGTTTAGGTCAATTTTATGCATTCTGGCGTTCGTAGATACAAGAAAACTGTTAAAATTCTTCAGAAACGTCACTTTTGAAGTGTTTTCTTGTACTTTTAAGCCACTCAGATAACCTACAGGCTCGGAAGGTGCAACGAAACCATCAAATTTTAGCTAGAAACTGTATTTTTGTCGATTTTTATTGAATTTGAACTATATTTCAACGTTTTTTGATGGTTCTGAGCCACCAAACACACTTAAAGCATGCAGAATCGACTCAGAATAAGAAAAGGAGACGTTTAGGTCAATTTTATGCATTCTGGCGTTCGTAGATACAAGAAAACTGTTAAAATTCTTCAGAAACGTCACTTTTGAAGTGTTTTCTTGTACTTTTAAGCCACTCAGATACCCTACGGGCTCGGAAAGTGCAACGAAACCATCAAATTTTAGCTAGAAACTGTATTTTTGTCGATTTTTATTGAATTTGAACTATATTTCAACGTTTTTTGATGGTTCTGAGCCACCAAACACACTTAAAGCATGCAGAATCGACTCAGAATAGGAAAAGGAGACGTTTAGGTCAATTTTATGCATTCTGGCGTTCGTAGATACAAGAAAACTGTTAAAATTCTTCAGAAACGTCACTTTTGAAGTGTTTTCTTGTACTTTTAAGCCACTCAGATACCTTACGGGCTCGGAAAGTGCAACGAAACCATCAAATTTTAGCTAGAAACAGTATTTTTGTCGATTTTTATTGAATTTGAACTATATTTCAACGTTTTTTGATGGTTCTGAGCCACCAAACACACTTAAAGCATGCAGAATCGACTCAGAATAGGAAACGGAGACGTTTAGGTCAATTTTATGCATTCTGGCGTTCGTAGATACAAGAAAACTGTTAAAATTCTTCAGAAACGTCACTTTTGAAGTGTTTTCTTGTACTTTTAAGCCAATCAGATACCCTACGGGCTCGGAAAGTGCAACGAAACCATCAAATTTTAGCTAGAAACAGTATTTTTGTCGATTTTTATTGAATTTGAACTATATTTCAACGTTTTTTGATGGTTCTGAGCCACCAAACACACTTAAAGCATGCAGAATCGACTCAGAATAGGAAAAGGAGACGTTTAGGTCAATTTTATGCATTCTGGCGTTCGTAGATACAAGAAAACTGTTAAAATTCTTCAGAAACGTCACTTTTGAAGTGTTTTCTTGTACTTTTAAGCCACTCAGATACCTTACGGGCTCGGAAAGTGCAACGAAACCATCAAATTTTAGCTAGAAACTGTATTTTTGTCGATTTTTATTGAATTTGAACTATATTTCAACGTTTTTTGATGGTTCTGAGCCACCAAACACACTTAAAGCATGCAGAATCGACTCAGAATAGGAAAAGGAGACGTTTAGGTCAATTTTATGCATTCTGGCGTTCGTAGATACAAGAAAACTGTTAAAATTCTTCAGAAACGTCACTTTTGAAGTGTTTTCTTGTACTTTTAAGCCACTCAGATACCCTACGGGCTCGGAAAGTGCAACGAAACCATCAAATTTTAGCTAGAAACTGTATTTTTGTCGATTTTTATTGAATTTGAACTATATTTCAACGTTTTTTGATGGTTCTGAGCCACCAAACACACTTAAAGCATGCAGAATCGACTCAGAATTGGAAAAGGAGACGTTTAGGTCAATTTTATGCATTCTGACGTTCGTAGATACAAGAAAACTGTTAAAATTCTTCAGAAACGTCATTTTTGAAGTGTTTTCTTGTACTTTTAAGCCACTCAGATACCCTACGGGCTCGGAAAGTGCAACGAAACCATCAAATTTTAGCTAGAAACTGTATTTTTGTCGATTTTTATTGAATTTGAACTATATTTCAACGTTTTTTGATGGTTCTGAGCCACCAAACACACTGAAAGCATGCAGAATCGAATCAGAATAGGAAAAGGAGACGTTTAGGTCAATTTTATGCATTCTGGCGTTCGTAGATACAAGAAAACTGTTAAAATTCTTCAGAAACGTCACTTTTGAAGTGTTTTCTTGTACTTTTAAGCCACTCAGATACCCTACGGGCTCGGAAAGTGCAACGAAACCATCAAATTTTAGCTAGAAACTGAATTTTTGTCGATTTTTATTGAATTTGAACTATATTTCAACGTTTTTTGATGGTTCTGAGCTACCAAACACACTGAAAGCATGCAGAATCGACTCAAAATAGGAAAAGGGGACGTTTAGGTCAATTTTATGCATTCTGGCGTTCGTAGATACAAGAAAACTGTTAAAATTCTTCAGAAACGTCACTTTTGAGGTGTTTTCTTGTTCTTTTAAGCCACTCAGATAACCTACGGGCTCGGAAAGTGCAACGAAACCATCAAATTTTAGCTAGAAACTGTATTTTTGTCGATTTTTATTGAATTTGAACTATATTTCAACGTTTTTTGATGGTTCTGAGCCACCAAACACACTTAAAGCATGCAGAATCGACTCAGAATAGGAAAAGGAGACGTTTAGGTCAATTTTATGCATTCTGGCGTTCGTAGATACAAGAAAACTGTTAAAATTCTTCAGAAACGTCACTTTTGAAGTGTTTTCTTGTACTTTTAAGCCACTCAGATACCCTATGGGCCCGGAAAGTGCAACGAAACCATCAAATTTTAGCTAGAAACTGTATTTTTGTCGATTTTTATTGAATTTGAACTATATTTCAACGTTTTTTGATGGTTCTGAGCCACCAAACACACTTAAAGCATGCAGAATCGACTCAGAATAGGAAAAGGAGACGTTTAGGTCAATTTTATGCATTCTGGCGTTCGTAGATACAAGATAACTGTTAAAATTCTTCAGAAACGTCAGTTTTGAAGTGTTTTCTTGTACTTTTAAGCCACTCAGATACCCTACGGGCTCGGAAAGTGCAACGAAACCATCAAATTTTAGCTAGAAACTGTATTTTTGTCGATTTTTATTGAATTTGAACTATATTTCAACGTTTTTTGATGGTTCTGAGCCACCAAACACACTTAAAGCATGCAGAATCGACTCAGAATAGGAAAAGGAGACGTTTAGGTCAATTTTATGCATTCTGGCGTTCGTAGATACAAGAAAACTGTTAAAATTCTTCAGAAACGTCACTTTTGAAGTGTTTTCTTGTACTTTTAAGCCACTCAGATACCCTACGGGCTCGGAAAGTGCAACGAAACCATCAAATTTTAGCTAGAAACTGTATTTTTGTCGATTTTTATTGAATTTGAACTATATTTCAACGTTTTTTGATGGTTCTGAGCCACCAAACACACTTAAAGCATGCAGAATCGACTCAGAATAGGAAAAGGAGACGTTTAGGTCAATTTTATGCATTCTGGCGTTCGTAGATACAAGAAAACTGTTAAAATTCTTCAGAAACGTCACTTTTGAAGTGTTTTCTTGTACTTTTAAGCCACTCAGATAACCTACAGGCTCGGAAGGTGCAACGAAACCATCAAATTTTAGCTAGAAACTGTATTTTTGTCGATTTTTATTGAATTTGAACTATATTTCAACGTTTTTTGATGGTTCTGAGCCACCAAACACACTTAAAGCATGCAGAATCGACTCAGAATAAGAAAAGGAGACGTTTAGGTCAATTTTATGCATTCTGGCGTTCGTAGATACAAGAAAACTGTTAAAATTCTTCAGAAACGTCACTTTTGAAGTGTTTTCTTGTACTTTTAAGCCACTCAGATACCCTACGGGCTCGGAAAGTGCAACGAAACCATCAAATTTTAGCTAGAAACTGTATTTTTGTCGATTTTTATTGAATTTGAACTATATTTCAACGTTTTTTGATGGTTCTGAGCCACCAAACACACTTAAAGCATGCAGAATCGACTCAGAATAGGAAAAGGAGACGTTTAGGTCAATTTTATGCATTCTGGCGTTCGTAGATACAAGAAAACTGTTAAAATTCTTCAGAAACGTCACTTTTGAAGTGTTTTCTTGTACTTTTAAGCCACTCAGATACCTTACGGGCTCGGAAAGTGCAACGAAACCATCAAATTTTAGCTAGAAACAGTATTTTTGTCGATTTTTATTGAATTTGAACTATATTTCAACGTTTTTTGATGGTTCTGAGCCACCAAACACACTTAAAGCATGCAGAATCGACTCAGAATAGGAAACGGAGACGTTTAGGTCAATTTTATGCATTCTGGCGTTCGTAGATACAAGAAAACTGTTAAAATTCTTCAGAAACGTCACTTTTGAAGTGTTTTCTTGTACTTTTAAGCCAATCAGATACCCAACGGGCTCGGAAAGTGCAACGAAACCATCAAATTTTAGCTAGAAACAGTATTTTTGTCGATTTTTATTGAATTTGAACTATATTTCAACGTTTTTTGATGGTTCTGAGCCACCAAACACACTTAAAGCATGCAGAATCGACTCAGAATAGGAAAAGGAGACGTTTGGGTCAATTTTATGCATTCTGGCGTTCGTAGATACAAGAAAACTGTTAAAATTCTTCAGAAACGTCACTTTTGAAGTGTTTTCTTGTACTTTTAAGCCACTCAGATACCTTACGGGCTCGGAAAGTGCAACGAAACCATCAAATTTTAGCTAGAAACTGTATTTTTGTCGATTTTTATTGAATTTGAACTATATTTCAACGTTTTTTGATGGTTCTGAGCCACCAAACACACTTAAAGCATGCAGAATCGACTCAGAATAGGAAAAGGAGACGTTTAGGTCAATTTTATGCATTCTGGCGTTCGTAGATACAAGAAAACTGTTAAAATTCTTCAGAAACGTCACTTTTGAAGTGTTTTCTTGTACTTTTAAGCCACTCAGATACCCTACGGGCTCGGAAAGTGCAACGAAACCATCAAATTTTAGCTAGAAACTGTATTTTTGTCGATTTTTATTGAATTTGAACTATATTTCAACGTTTTTTGATGGTTCTGAGCCACCAAACACACTTAAAGCATGCAGAATCGACTCAGAATTGGAAAAGGAGACGTTTAGGTCAATTTTATGCATTCTGACGTTCGTAGATACAAGAAAACTGTTAAAATTCTTCAGAAACGTCATTTTTGAAGTGTTTTCTTGTACTTTTAAGCCACTCAGATACCCTACGGGCTCGGAAAGTGCAACGAAACCATCAAATTTTAGCTAGAAACTGTATTTTTGTCGATTTTTATTGAATTTGAACTATATTTCAACGTTTTTTGATGGTTCTGAGCCACCAAACACACTGAAAGCATGCAGAATCGAATCAGAATAGGAAAAGGAGACGTTTAGGTCAATTTTATGCATTCTGGCGTTCGTAGATACAAGAAAACTGTTAAAATTCTTCAGAAACGTCACTTTTGAAGTGTTTTCTTGTACTTTTAAGCCACTCAGATACCCTACGGGCTCGGAAAGTGCAACGAAACCATCAAATTTTAGCTAGAAACTGAATTTTTGTCGATTTTTATTGAATTTGAACTATATTTCAACGTTTTTTGATGGTTCTGAGCTACCAAACACACTGAAAGCATGCAGAATCGACTCAAAATAGGAAAAGGAGACGTTTAGGTCAATTTTATGCATTCTGGCGTTCGTAGATACAAGATAACTGTTAAAATTCTTCAGAAACGTCAGTTTTGAAGTGTTTTCTTGTACTTTTAAGCCACTCAGATACCCTACGGGCTCGGAAAGTGCAACGAAACCATCAAATTTTAGCTAGAAACTGTATTTTTGTCGATTTTTATTGAATTTGAACTATATTTCAACGTTTTTTGATGGTTCTGAGCCACCAAACACACTTAAAGCATGCAGAATCGACTCAGAATAGGAAAAGGAGACGTTTAGGTCAATTTTATGCATTCTGGCGTTCGTAGATACAAGAAAACTGTTAAAATTCTTCAGAAACGTCACTTTTGAAGTGTTTTCTTGTACTTTTAAGCCACTCAGATACCCTATGGGCCCGGAAAGTGCAACGAAACCATCAAATTTTAGCTAGAAACTGTATTTTTGTCGATTTTTATTGAATTTGAACTATATTTCAACGTTTTTTGATGGTTCTGAGCCACCAAACACACTTAAAGCATGCAGAATCGACTCAGAATAGGAAAAGCAGACGTTTAGGTCAATTTTATGCATTCTGGCGTTCGTAGATACAAGAAAACTGTTAAAATTCTTCAGAAACGTCACTTTTGAAGTGTTTTCTTGTACTTTTAAGCCACTCAGATACCCTACGGGCTCGGAAAGTGCAACGAAACCATCAAATTTTAGCTAGAAACTGTATTTTTGTCGATTTTTATTGAATTTGAACTATATTTCAACGTTTTTTGATGGTTCTAAGCCACCAAACACACTTAAAGCATGCAGAATCGACTCAGAATAGGAAAAGGAGACGTTTAGGTCAATTTTATGCATTCTGGCGTTCGTAGATACAAGAAAACTGTTAAAATTCTTCAGAAACGTCACTTTTGAAGTGTTTTCTTGTACTTTTAAGCCACTCAGATACCTTACGGGCTCGGAAAGTGCAACGAAACCATCAAATTTTAGCTAGAAACAGTATTTTTGTCGATTTTTATTGAATTTGAACTATATTTCAACGTTTTTTGATGGTTCTGAGCCACCAAACACACTTAAAGCATGCAGAATCGACTCAGAATAGGAAACGGAGACGTTTAGGTCAATTTTATGCATTCTGGCGTTCGTAGATACAAGAAAACTGTTAAAATTCTTCAGAAACGTCACTTTTGAAGTGTTTTCTTGTACTTTTAAGCCAATCAGATACCCTACGGGCTCGGAAAGTGCAACGAAACCATCAAATTTTAGCTAGAAACAGTATTTTTGTCGATTTTTATTGAATTTGAACTATATTTCAACGTTTTTTGATGGTTCTGAGCCACCAAACACACTTAAAGCATGCAGAATCGACTCAGAATAGGAAAAGGAGACGTTTAGGTCAATTTTATGCATTCTGGCGTTCGTAGATACAAGAAAACTGTTAAAATTCTTCAGAAACGTCACTTTTGAAGTGTTTTCTTGTACTTTTAAGCCACTCAGATACCTTACGGGCTCGGAAAGTGCAACGAAACCATCAAATTTTAGCTAGAAACTGTATTTTTGTCGATTTTAATTGAATTTGAACTATATTTCAACGTTTTTTGATGGTTCTGAGCCACCAAACACACTTAAAGCATGCAGAATCGACTCAGAATAGGAAAAGGAGACGTTTAGGTCAATTTTATGCATTCTGGCGTTCGTAGATACAAGAAAACTGTTAAAATTCTTCAGAAACGTCACTTTTGAAGTGTTTTCTTGTACTTTTAAGCCACTCAGATACCCTACGGGCTCGGAAAGTGCAACGAAACCATCAAATTTTAGCTAGAAACTGTATTTTTGTCGATTTTTATTGAATTTGAACTATATTTCAACGTTTTTTGATGGTTCTGAGCCACCAAACACACTTAAAGCATGCAGAATCGACTCAGAATAGGAAAAGGAGACGTTTAGGTCAATTTTATGCATTCTGACGTTCGTAGATACAAGAAAACTGTTAAAATTCTTCAGAAACGTCATTTTGAAGTGTTTTCTTGTACTTTTAAGCCACTCAGATACCCTACGGGCTCGGAAAGTGCAACGAAACCATCAAATTTTAGCTAGAAACTGTATTTTTGTCGATTTTTATTGAATTTGAACTATATTTCAACGTTTTTTGATGGTTCTGAGCCACCAAACACACTGAAAGCATGCAGAATCGAATCAGAATAGGAAAAGGAGACGTTTAGGTCAATTTTATGCATTCTGGCGTTCGTAGATACAAGAAAACTGTTAAAATTCTTCAGAAACGTCACTTTTGAAGTGTTTTCTTGTACTTTTAAGCCACTCAGATACCCTACGGGCTCGGAAAGTGCAACGAAACCATCAAATTTTAGCTAGAAACTGAATTTTTGTCGATTTTTATTGAATTTGAACTATATTTCAACGTTTTTTGATGGTTCTGAGCTACCAAACACACTGAAAGCATGCAGAATCGACTCAAAATAGGAAAAGGAGACGTTTAGGTCAATTTTATGCATTCTGGCGTTCGTAGATACAAGAAAACTGTTAAAATTCTTCAGAAACGTCACTTTTGAGGTGTTTTCTTGTACTTTTAAGCCACTCAGATAACCTACGGGCTCGGAAAGTGCAACGAAACCATCAAATTTTAGCTAGAAACTGTATTTTTGTCGATTTTTATTGAATTTGAACTATATTTCAACGTTTTTTGATGGTTCTGAGCCACCAAACACACTTAAAGCATGCAGAATCGACTCAGAATAGGAAAAGGAGACGTTTAGGTCAATTTTATGCATTCTGGCGTTCGTAGATACAAGAAAACTGTTAAAATTCTTCAGAAACGTCACTTTTGAAGTGTTTTCTTGTACTTTTAAGCCACTCAGATACCCTATGGGCCCGGAAAGTGCAACGAAACCATCAAATTTTAGCTAGAAACTGTATTTTTGTCGATTTTTATTGAATTTGAACTATATTTCAACGTTTTTTGATGGTTCTGAGCCACCAAACACACTTAAAGCATGCAGAATCGACTCAGAATAGGAAAAGGAGACGTTTAGGTCAATTTTATGCATTCTGGCGTTCGTAGATACAAGAAAACTGTTAAAATTCTTCAGAAACGTCACTTTTGAAGTGTTTTCTTGTACTTTTTAGCCACTCAGATTCCTTACGGGCTCGGAAAGTGCAACGAAACCATCAAATTTTAGCTAGAAACTGTATTTTTGTCGATTTTTATTGAATTTGAACTATATTTCAACGTTTTTTGATGGTTCTGAGCCACCAAACACACTTAAAGCATGCAGAATCGACTCAGAATAGGAAAAGGAGACGTTTAGGTCAATTTTATGCATTCTGGCGTTCGTAGATACAAGAAAACTGTTAAAATTCTTCAGAAACGTCACTTTTGAAGTGTTTTCTTGTACTTTTAAGCCACTCAGATACCCTACGGGCTCGGAAAGTGCAACGAAACCATCAAATTTTAGCTAGAAACTGTATTTTTGTCGATTTTTATTGAATTTGAACTATATTTCAACGTTTTTTGATGGTTCTGAGCCACCAAACACACTTAAAGCATGCAGAATCGACTCAGAATAGGAAAAGGAGACGTTTAGGTCAATTTTATGCATTCTGGCGTTCGTAGATACAAGAAAACTGTTAAAATTCTTCAGAAACGTCACTTTTGAAGTGTTTTCTTGTACTTTTAAGCCACTCAGATACCCAACGGGCTCGGAAAGTGCAACGAAACCATCAAATTTTAGCTAGAAACTGTATTTTTGTCGATTTTTATTGAATTTGAACTATATTTCAAAGTTTTTTGATGGTTCTGAGCCACCAAACACACTTAAAGCATGCAGAATCGACTCAGAATAGGAAAAGGAGACGTTTAGGTCAATTTTATGCATTCTGGCGTTCGTAGATACAAGAAAACTGTTAAAATTCTTCAGAAACGTCACTTTTGAAGTGTTTTCTTGTACTTTTAAGCCACTCAGATATCCTACGGGCTCGGAAAGTGCAACGAAACCATCAAATTTTAGCTAGAAACTGTATTTTTGTCGATTTTTATTGAATTTGAACTATATTTCAACGTTTTTTGATGGTTCTGAGCCACCAAACACACTTAAAGCATGCAGAATCGACTCAGAATAGGAAAAGGAGACGTTTAGGTCAATTTTATGCATTCTGGCGTTCGTAGATACAAGAAAACTGTTAAAATTCTTCAGAAACGTCACTTTTGAAGTGTTTTCTTGTACTTTTAAGCCACTCAGATACCCAACGGGCTCGGAAAGTGCAACGAAACCATCAAATTTTAGCTAGAAACTGTATTTTTGTCGATTTTTATTGAATTTGAACTATATTTCAACGTTTTTTGACGAACGCCAGAATGCATAAAATTGACCTAAACGTCTCCTTTTCCTATTCAGAGTCGATTCTGCATGCTTTAAGTGTGTTTGGTGGCTCAGAACCATCAAAAAACGTTGAAATATAGTTCAAATTCAATAAAAATCGACAAAAATACAGTTTCTAGCTAAAATTTGATGGTTTCGTTGCACTTTCCGAGCCCGTAGGGTATCTGATTGGCTTAAAAGTACAAGAAAACACTTCAAAAGTGACGTTTCTGAAGAATTTTAACAGTTTTCTTGTATCTACGAACGCCAGAATGCATAAAATTGACCTAAACGTCTCCTTTTCCTATTCTGAGTCGATTCTGCATGCTTTAAGTGTGTTTGGTGGCTCAGAACCATCAAAAAACGTTGAAATATAGTTCAAATTCAATAAAAATCGACAAAAATACAGTTTCTAGCTAAAATTTGATGGTTTCGTTGCACTTTCCGAGCCCGTAGGGTATCTGATTGGCTTAAAAGTACAAGAAAACACTTCAAAAGTGACGTTTCTGAAGAATTTTAACAGTTTTCTTGTATCTACGAACGCCAGAATGCATAAAATTGACCTAAACGTCTCCTTTTCCTATTCTGAGTCGATTCTGCATGCTTTAAGTGTGTTTGGTGGCTCAGAACCATCAAAAAACGTTGAAATATAGTTCAAATTCAATAAAAATCGACAAAAATACAGTTTCTAGCTAAAATTTGATGGTTTCGTTGCACTTTCCGAGCCCGTAGGGTATCTGATTGGCTTAAAAGTACAAGAAAACACTTCAAAAGTGACGTTTCTGAAGAATTTTAACAGTTTTCTTGTATCTACGAACGCCAGAATGCATTAAATTGACCTAAACGTCTCCTTTTCCTATTCTGAGTCGATTCTGCATGCTTTAAGTGTGTTTGGTGGCTCAGAACCATCAAAAAACGTTGAAATATAGTTCAAATTCAATAAAAATCGACAAAAATACAGTTTCTAGCTAAAATTTGATGGTTTCGTTGCACTTTCCGAGCCCGTAGGGTATCTGATTGGCTTAAAAGTACAAGAAAACACTTCAAAAGTGACGTTTCTGAAGAATTTTAACAGTTTTCTTGTATCTACGAACGCCAGAATGCATAAAATTGACCTAAACGTCTCCTTTTCCTATTCCGAGTCGATTCTGCATGCTTTAAGTGTGTTTGGTGGCTCAGAACCATCAAAAAACGTTGAAATATAGTTCAAATTCAATAAAAATCGACAAAAATACAGTTTCTAGCTAAAATTTGATGGTTTCGTTGCACTTTCCGAGCCCGTAGGGTATCTGATTGGCTTAAAAGTACAAGAAAACACTTCAAAAGTGACGTTTCTGAAGAATTTTAACAGTTTTCTTGTATCTACGAACGCTAGAATGCATAAAATTGACCTAAACGTCTCCTTTTCCTATTCTGAGTCGATTCTGCATGCTTTAAGTGTGTTTGGTGGCTCAGAACCATCAAAAAACGTTGAAATATAGTTCAAATTCAATAAAAATCGACAAAAATACAGTTTCTAGCTAAAATTTGATGGTTTCGTTGCACTTTCCGAGCCCGTAGGGTATCTGATTGGCTTAAAAGTACAAGAAAACACTTCAAAAGTGACGTTTCTGAAGAATTTTAACAGTTTTCTTGTATCTACGAACGCCAGAATGCATAAAATTGACCTAAACGTCTCCTTTTCCTGTTCTGAGTTGATTATGCATGCTTTAAGTGTGTTTGGTGGCTCAGAACCATCAAAAAACGTTGAAATATAGTTCAAATTCAATAAAAATCGACAAAAATACAGTTTCTAGCTAAAATTTGATGGTTTCGTTGCACTTTCCGAGCCCGTAGGGTATCTGATTGGCTTAAAAGTACAAGAAAACACTTCAAAAGTGACGTTTCTGAAGAATTTTAACAGTTTTCTTGTATCTACGAACGCCAGAATGCATAAAATTGACCTAAACGTCTCCTTTTCCTATTCTGAGTCGATTCTGCATGCTTTAAGTGTGTTTGGTGGCTCAGAACCATCAAAAAACGTTGAAATATAGTTCAAATTCAATAAAAATCGACAAAAATACAGTTTCTAGCTAAAATTTGATGGTTTCGTTGCACTTTCCGAGACCGTAGGGTATCTGATTGGTTTAAAAGTACAAGAAAACACTTCAAAAGTGACGTTTCTGAAGAATTTTAACAGTTTTCTTGTATCTACGAACGCCAGAATGCATAAAATTGACCTAAACGTCTCCTTTTCCTATTCTGAGTCGATTCTGCATGCTTTAAGTGTGTTTGGTGGCTCAGAACCATCAAAAAACGTTGAAATATAGTTCAAATTCAATAAAAATCGACAAAAATACAGTTTCTAGCTAAAATTTGATGGTTTCGTTGCACTTTCCGAGCCCGTAGGGTATCTGATTTGGTTAAAAGTACAAGAAAACACTTCAAAAGTGACGTTTCTGAAGAATTTTAACAGTTTTCTTGTATCTACGAACGCCAGAATGCATAAAATTGACCTAAACGTCTCCTTTTCCTATTCTGAGTCGATTCTGCATGCTTTAAGTGTGTTTGGTGGCTCAGAACCATCAAAAAACGTTGAAATATAGTTCAAATTCAATAAAAATCGACAAAAATACAGTTTCTAGCTAAGATTTGATGGTTTCGTTGCACTTTCCGAGCCCGTAGGGTATCTGATTGGCTTAAAAGTACAAGAAAACACTTCAAAAGTGACGTTTCTGAAGAATTTTAACAGTTTTCTTGTATCTACGAACGCCAGAATGCATAAAATTGACCTAAACGTCTCCTTTTCCTATTCTGAGTCGATTCTGCATGCTTTAAGTGTGTTTGGTGGCTCAGAACCATCAAAAAACGTTGAAATATAGTTTAAATTCAATAAAAATCGACAAAAATACAGTTTCTAGCCAAAATTTGATGGTTTCGTTGCACTTTCCGAGCCCGTAGGGTATCTGATTGGCTTAAAAGTACAAGAAAACACTTCAAAAGTGACGTTTCTGAAGAATTTTAACAGTTTTCTTGTATCTACGAACGCCAGAATGCATAAAATTGACCTAAACGTCTCCTTTTCCTATTCTGAGTCGATTCTGCATGCTTTAAGTGTGTTTGGTGGCTCAGAACCATCAAAAAACGTTGAAATATAGTTCAAATTCAATAAAAATCGACAAAAATACAGTTTCTAGCTAAAATTTGATGGTTTCGTTGCACTTTCCGAGCCCGTAGGGTATCTGATTGGCTTAAAAGTACAAGAAAACACTTCAAAAGTGACGTTTCTGATGAATTTTAACAGTTTTCTTGTATCTACGAACGCCAGAATGCATAAAATTGACCTAAACGTCTCCTTTTCCTATTCTGAGTCGATTCTGCATGCTTTAAGTGTGTTTGGTGGCTCAGAACCATCAAAAAACATTGAAATATAGTTCAAATTCAATAAAAATCGAGAAAAATACAGTTTCTAGCTAAAATTTGATGGATTCGTTGCACTTTCCGAGCCCGTAGGGTATCTGATTGGCTTAAAAGTACAAGAAAACACTTCAAAAGTGACGTTTCTGAAGAATTTTAACAGTTTTCTTGTATCTACGAACGCCAGAATGCATAAAATTGACCTAAACGTCTCCTTTTCCTATTCTGAGTCGATTCTGCATGCTTTAAGTGTGTTTGGTGGCTCAGAACCATCAAAAAACGTTGAAATATAGTTCAAATTCAATAAAAATCGACAAAAATACAGTTTCTAGCTAAAATTTGATGGTTTCGTTGCACTTTCCGAGCCCGTAGGGTATCTGATTGGCTTAAAAGTACAAGAAAACACTTCAAAAGTGACGTTTCTGAAGAATTTTAACAGTTTTCTTGTATCTACAAACGCCAGAATGCATAAAATTGACCTAAACATCTCCTTTTCCTATTCTGAGTCGATTCTGCATGCTTTAAGTGTGTTTGGTGGCTCAGAACCATCAAAAAACGTTGAAATATAGTTCAAATTCAATAAAAATCGACAAAAATACAGTTTCTAGCTAAAATTTGATGGTTTCGTTGCACTTTCCGAGCCCGTAGGGTATCTGATTGGCTTAAAAGTACAAGAAAACACTTCAAAAGTGACGTTTCTGAAGAATTTTAACAGTTTTCTTGTATCTACGAACGCCAGAATGCATAAAATTGACCTAAACGTCTCCTTTTCCTATTCTGAGTCGTTTCTGCATGCTTTAAGTGTGTTTGGTGGCTCAGAACCATCAAAAAACGTTGAAATATAGTTCAAATTCAATAAAAATCGACAAAAATACAGTTTCTAGCTAAAATTTGATGGTTTCGTTGCACTTTCCGAGCCCGTAGGGTATCTGATTGGCTTAAAAGTACAAGAAAACACTTCAAAAGTGACGTTTCTGAAGAATTTTAACAGTTTTCTTGTATCTACGAACGCCAGAATGCATAAAATTGACCTAAACGTCTCCTTTTCCTATTCTGAGTCGATTCTGCATGCTTTAAGTGTGTTTGGTGGCTCAGAACCATCAAAAACGTTGAAATATAGTTCAAATTCAATAAAAATCGACAAAAATACAGTTTCTAGCTAAAATTTGATGGTTTCGTTGCACTTTCCGAGCCCGTGGGGTATCTGATTGGCTTAAAAGTACAAGAAAACACTTCAAAAGTGACGTTTCTGAAGAATTTTAACAGTTTTCTTGTATCTACGAACGCCAGAATGCATAAAATTGACCTAAACGTCTCCTTTTCCTATTCTGAGTCGATTCTGCATGCTTTAAGTGTGTTTGGTGGCTCAGAACCATCAAAAAACGTTGAAATAAAGTTCAAATTCAATAAAAATCGACAAAAATACAGTTTCTAGCTAAAATTTGATGGTTTCGTTGCACTTTCCGAGCCCGTTGGGTATCTGATTGGCTTAAAAGTACAAGAAAACACTTCAAAAGTGACGTTTCTGAAGAATTTTAACAGTTTTCTTGTATCTACGAACGCCAGAATGCATAAAATTGACCTAAACGTCTCCTTTTCCTATTCTGAGTCGATTCTGCATGCTTTAAGTGTGTTTGGTGGCTCAGAACCATCAAAAAACGTTGAAATATAGTTCAAATTCAATAAAAATCGACAAAAATACAGTTTCTAGCTAAAATTTGATGGATTCGTTGCACTTTCCGAGCCCGTAGGGTATCTGATTGGCTTAAAAGTACAAGAAAACACTTCAAAAGTGACGTTTCTGAAGAATTTTAACAGTTTTCTTGTATCTACGAACGCCAGAATGCATAAAATTGACCTAAACGTCTCCTTTTCCTATTCTGAGTCGATTCTGCATGCTTTAAGTGTGTTTGGTGGCTCAGAACCATCAAAAAACGTTGAAATATAGTTCAAATTCAATAAAAATCGACAAAAATACAGTTTCTAGCTAAAATTTGATGGTTTCGTTGCACTTTCCGAGCCCGTAGGGTATCTGATTGGCTTAAAAGTAAAAGAAAACACTTCAAAAGTGACGTTTCTGAAGAATTTTAACAGTTTTCTTGTATCTACAAACGCCAGAATGCATAAAATTGACCTACTCGTCTCCTTTTCCTATTCTGAGTCGATTCTGCATGCTTTAAGTGTGTTTGGTGGCTCAGAACCATCAAAAAACGTTGAAATATAGTTCAAATTCAATAAAAATCGACAAAAATACAGTTTCTAGCTAAAATTTGATGGTTTCGTTGCACTTTCCGAGCCCGTAGGGTATCTGATTGGCTTAAAAGTACAAGAAAACACTTCAAAAGTGACGTTTCTGAAGAATTTTAACAGTTTTCTTGTATCTACGAACGCCAGAATGCATAAAATTGACCTAAACGTCTCCTTTTCCTATTCTGAGTCGATTCTGCATGATTTAAGTGTGGTTGTTGGCTCAGAACAATCAAAAAACGTTGAAATATAGTTCAAATTCAATAAAAATCGACAAAAATACAGTTTCTAGCTAAAATTTGATGGTTTCGTTGCACTTTCCGAGCCCGTGGGGTATCTGATTGGCTTAAAAGTACAAGAAAACACTTCAAAAGTGACGTTTCTGAAGAATTTTAACAGTTTTCTTGTATCTACGAACGCCAGAATGCATAAAATTGACCTAAACGTCTCCTTTTCCTATTCTGAGTCGATTCTGCATGCTTTAAGTGTGTTTGGTGGCTCAGAACCATCAAAAAACGTTGAAATAAAGTTCAAATTCAATAAAAATCGACAAAAATACAGTTTCTAGCTAAAATTTGATGGTTTCGTTGCACTTTCCGAGCCCGTAGGGTATCTGATTGGCTTAAAAGTACAAGAAAACACTTCAAAAGTGACGTTTCTGAAGAATTTTAACAGTTTTCTTGTATCTGCGAACGCCAGAATGCATAAAATTGACCTAAACGTCTCCTTTTCCTATTCTGAGTCGATTCTGCATGCTTTAAGTGTGTTTGGTGGCTCAGAACCATCAAAAAACGTTGAAATATAGTTCAAATTCAATAAAAATCGACAAAAATACAGTTTCTAGCTAAAATTTGATGGTTTCGTTGCACTTTCCGAGCCCGTAGGTTATCTGATTGGCTTAAAAATACAAGAAAACACTTCAAAAGTGACGTTTCTGAAGAATTTTAACAGTTTTCTTGTATCTACGAACGCCAGAATGCATAAAATTGACCTAAACGTCTCCTTTTCCTATTCTGAGTCGATTCTGCATGCTTTAAGTGTGTTTGGTGGCTCAGAACCATCAAAAAACGTTGAAATATAGTTCAAATTCAATAAAAATCGACAAAAATACAGTTTCTAGCTAAAATTTGATGGTTTCGTTGCACTTTCCGAGCCCGTAGGGTATCTGATTGGCTTAAAAGTACAAGAAAACACTACAAGAGTGACGTTTCTGAAGAATTTTAACAGTTTTCTTGTATCTACGAACGCCAGAATGCATAAAATTGACCTAAACGTCTCCTTTTCCTATTCTGAGTCGATTCTGCATGCTTTAAGTGTGTTTGGTGGCTCAGAACCATCAAAAAACGTTGAAATATAGTTCAAATTCAATAAAAATCGACAAAAATACAGTTTCTAGCTAAAATTTGATGGTTTCGTTGCATTTTCCGAGCCCGTAGGGTATCTGATTGGCTTAAAAGTACAAGAAAACACTTCAAAAGTAACTTTTCTGAAGAATTTTAACAGTTTTCTTGTATCTACGAACGCCAGAATGCATAAAATTGACCTAAACGTCTCCTTTTCCTATTCTGAGTCGATTCTGCATGCTTTAAGTGTGTTTGGTGGCTCAGAACCATCAAAAAACGTTGAAATATAGTTCAAATTCAATAAAAATCGACAAAAATACAGTTTCTAGCTAAAATTTGATGGTTTCGTTGCACTTTCCGAGCCCGTAGGGTATCTGATTGGCTTAAAAGTACAAGAAAACACTTCAAAAGTGACGTTTCTGAAGAATTTTAACAGTTTTCTTGTATCTACGAACGCCAGAATGCATAAAATTGATCTAAACGTCTCCTTTTCCTATTCTGAGTCGATTCTGCATGCTTTAAGTGTGTTTGGTGGCTCAGAACCAACAAAAAACGTTGAAATATAGTTCAAATTCAATAAAAATCGACAAAAATACAGTTTCTAGCTAAAATTTGATGGTTTCGTTGCACTTTCCGAGCCCGTAGGGTATCTGATTGGCTTAAAAGTACAAGAAAACACTTCAAAAGTGACGTTTCTGAAGAATTTTAACAGTTTTCTTGTATCTACGAACGCCAGAATGCATAAAATTGACCTAAACGTCTCCTTTTCCTATTCTGAGTCGATTCTGCATGCTTTAAGTGTGTTTGGTGGCTCAGAACCATCAAAAAACGTTGAAATATAGTTCAAATTCAATAAAAATCGACAAAAATACAGTTTCTAGCTAAAATTTGATGGTTTCGTTGCACTTTCCGAGCCCGTAGGGTATCTGATTGGCTTAAAAGTACAAGAAAACACTTCAAAAGTGACGTTTCTGAAGAATTTTAACAGTTTTCTTGTATCTACGAACGCCAGAATGCATAAAATTGACCTAAACGTCTCCTTTTCCTATTCTGAGTGGATTCTGCATGCTTTAAGTGTGTTTGGTGGCTCAGAACCATCAAAAAACGTTGAAATATAGTTCAAATTCAATAAAAATCGACAAAAATACAGTTTCTAGCTAAAATTTGATGGTTTCGTTGCACTTTCCGAGCCCGTAGGGTATCTGATTGGCTTAAAAGTACAAGAAAACACTTCAAAAGTGACGTTTCTGAAGAATTTTAACAGTTTTCTTGTATCTACGAACGCCAGAATGCATAAAATTGACCTAAACGTCTCCTTTTCCTATTCTGAGTCGATTCTGCATGCTTTAAGTGTGTTTGGTGGCTCAGAACCATCAAAAAACGTTGAAATATAGTTCAAATTCAATAAAAATCGACAAAAATACAGTTTCTAGCTAAAATTTGATGGTTTCGTTGCACTTTCCGAGCCCGTAGGGTATCTGATTGGCTTAAAAGTACAAGAAAACACTTCAAAAGTGACGTTTCTGAAGAATTTTAACAGTTTTCTTGTATCTACGAACGCCAGAATGCATAAAATTGACCTAAACATCTCCTTTTCCTATTCTGAGTCGATTCTGCATGCTTTAAGTGTGTTTGGTGGCTCAGAACCATCAAAAAACGTTGAAATATAGTTCAAATTCAATAAAAATCGACAAAAATACAGTTTCTAGCTAAAATTTGATGGTTTCGTTGCACTTTCCGAGCCCGTAGGGTATCTGATTGGCTTAAAAGTACAAGAAAACACTTCAAAAGTGACGTTTCTGAAGAATTTTAACAGTTTTCTTGTATCTACGAACGCCAGAATGCATAAAATTGACCTAAACGTCTCCTTTTCCTATTCTGAGTCGATTCTGCATGCTTTAAGTGTGTTTGGTGGCTCAGAACCATCAAAAAACGTTGAAATATAGTTCAAATTCAATAAAAATCGACAAAAATACAGTTTCTAGCTAAAATTTGATGGTTTCGTTGCACTTTCCGAGCCCGTAGGGTATCTGATTGGCTTAAAAGTACAAGAAAACACTTCAAAAGTGACGTTTCTGAAGAATTTTAACAGTTTTCTTGTATCTACGAACGCCAGAATGCATAAAATTGACCTAAACGTCTCCTTTTCCTATTCTGAGTCGATTCTGCATGCTTTAAGTGTGTTTGGTGGCTCAGAACCATCAAAAAACGTTGAAATATAGTTCAAATTCAATAAAAATCGACAAAAATACAGTTTCTAGCTAAAATTTGATGGTTTCGTTGCACTTTCCGAGCCCGTAGGGTATCTGATTGGCTTTAAAGTACAAGAAAACACTTCAAAAGTGACGTTTCTGAAGAATTTTAACAGTTTTCTTGTATCTACGAACGCCAGAATGCATAAAATTGACCTAAACGTCTCCTTTTCCTATTCTGAGTCGATTCTGCATGCTTTAAGTGTGTTTGGTGGCTCAGAACCATCAAAAAACGTTGAAATATAGTTCAAATTCAATAAAAATCGACAAAAATACAGTTTCTAGCTAAAATTTGATGGTTTCGTTGCACTTTCCGAGCCCGTAGGGTATCTGATTGGCTTAAAAGTACAAGAAAACACTTCAAAAGTGACGTTTCTGAAGAATTTTAACAGTTTTCTTGTATCTACGAACGCCAGAATGCATAAAATTGACCTAGACGTCTCCTTTTCCTATTCTGAGTCGATTCTGCATGCTTTAAGTGTGTTTGGTGGCTCAGAACCATCAAAAAACGTTGAAATATAGTTCAAATTCAATAAAAATCGACAAAAATACAGTTTCTAGCTAAAATTTGATGGTTTCGTTGCACTTTCCGAGCCCGTAGGGTATCTGATTGGCTTAAAAGTACAAGAAAACACTTCAAAAGTGACGTTTCTGAAGAATTTTAACAGTTTTCTTGTATCTACGAACGCCAGAATGCATAAAATTGACCTAAACGTCTCCTTTTCCTATTCTGAGTCGATTCTGCATGCTTTAAGTGTGTTTGGTGGCTCAGAACCATCAAAAAACGTTGAAATATAGTTCAAATTCAATAAAAATCGACAAAAATACACTTTCTAGCTAAAATTTGATGGTTTCGTTGCACTTTCCGAGCCCGTTGGGTATCTGATTGGCTTAAAAGTACAAGAAAACACTTCAAAAGTGACGTTTCTGAAGAATTTTAACAGTTTTCTTGTATCTACGAACGCCAGAATGCATAAAATTGACCTAACCGTCTCCTTTTCCTATTCTGAGTCGATTCTGCATGCTTTAAGTGTGTTTGGTGGCTCAGAACATCAAAAAACGTTGAAATATAGTTCAAATTCAATAAAAATCGACAAAAATACAGTTTCTAGCTAAAATTTGATGGTTTCGTTGCACTTTCCGAGCCCGTAGGGTATCTGATTGGCTTAAAAGTACAAGAAAACACTTCAAAAGTGACGTTTCTGAAGAATTTTAACAGTTTTCTTGTATCTACGAACGCCAGAATGCATAAAATTGACCTAAACGTCTCCTTTTCCTATTCTGAGTCGATTCTGCATGCTTTAAGTGTGTTTGGTGGCTCAGAACCATCAAAAAACGTTGAAATATAGTTCAAATTCAATAAAAATCGACAAAAATACAGTTTCTAGCTAAAATTTGATGGTTTCGTTGCACTTTCCGAGCCCGTAGGGTATCTGATTGGCTTAAAAGTACAAGAAAACACTTCAAAAGTGACGTTTCTGAAGAATTTTAACAGTTTTCTTGTATCTACGAACGCCAGAATGCATAAAATTGACCTAAACGTTTCCTTTTCCTATTCTGAGTCGATTCTGCATGCTTTAAGTGTGTTTGGTGGCTCAGAACCATCAAAAAACGTTGAAATATAGTTCAAATTCAATAAAAATCGACAAAAATACAGTTTCTAGCTAAAATTTGATGGTTTCGTTGCACTTTCCGAGCCCGTAGGGTATCTGATTGGCTTAAAAGTACAAGAAAACACTTCATAAGTGACGTTTCTGAAGAATTTTATCAGTTTTCTTGTATCTACGAACGCCAGAATGCATAAAATTGACCTAAACGTCTCCTTTTCCTATTCTGAGTCGATTCTGCATGCTTTAAGTGTGTTTGGTGGCTCAGAACCATCAAAAAACGTTGAAATATAGTTTAAATTCAATAAAAATCGACAAAAATACAGTTTCTAGCTAAAATTTGATGGTTTCGTTGCACTTTCCGAGCCCGTAGGGTATCTGATTGGCTTAAAAGTACAAGAAAACACTTCAAAAGTGACGTTTCTGAAGAATTTTAACAGTTTTCTTGTATCTACGAACGCCAGAATGCATAAAATTGACCTAAACGTCTCCTTTTCCTATTCTGAGTCGATTCTGCATGCTTTAAGTGTGTTTGGTGGCTCAGAACCATCAAAAAACGTTGAAATATAGTTCAAGTTCAATAAAAATCGACAAAAATACAGTTTCTAGCTAAAATTTGATGGTTTCGTTGCACTTTCCGAGCCCGTAGGGTATCTGATTGGCTTAAAAGTACAAGAAAACACTTCAAAAGTGACGTTTCTGAAGAATTTTAACAGTTTTCTTGTATCTACGAACGCCAGAATGCATAAAATTGACCTAAACGTCTCCTTTTCCTATTCTGAGTCGATTCTGCATGCTTTAAGTGTGTTTGGTGGCTCAGAACCATCAAAAAACGTTGAAATATAGTTCAAATTCAATAAAAATCGACAAAAATACAGTTTCTAGCTAAAATTTGATGGTTTCGTTGCACTTTCCGAGCCCGTAGGGTATCTGATTGGCTTAAAAGTACAAGAAAACACTTCAAAAGTGACGTTTCTGAAGAATTTTAACAGTTTTCTTGTATCTACGAACGCCAGAATGCATAAAATTGACCTAAACGTCTCCTTTTCCTATTCTGAGTCGATTCTGCATGCTTTAAGTGTGTTTGGTGGCTCAGAACCATCAAAAAACGTTGAAATATAGTTCAAATTCAATAAAAATCGACAAAAATACAGTTTCTAGCTAAAATTTGATGGTTTCGTTGCACTTTCCGAGCCCGTAGGGTATCTGATTGGCTTAAAAGTACAAGAAAACACTTCAAAAGTGACGTTTCTGAAGAATTTTAACAGTTTTCTTGTATCTACGAACGCCAGAATGCATAAAATTGACCTAAACATCTCCTTTTCCTATTCTGAGTCGATTCTGCATGCTTTAAGTGTGTTTGGTGGCTCAGAACCATCAAAAAACGTTGAAATATAGTTCAAATTCAATAAAAATCGACAAAAATACAGTTTCTAGCTAAAATTTGATGGTTTCGTTGCACTTTCCGAGCCCGTAGGGTATCTGATTGGCTTAAAAGTACAAGAAAACACTTCAAAAGTGACGTTTCTGAAGAATTTTAACAGTTTTCTTGTATCTACGAACGCCAGAATGCATAAAATTGACCTAAACGTCTCCTTTTCCTATTCTGAGTCGATTCTGCATGCTTTAAGTGTGTTTGGTGGCTCAGAACCATCAAAAAACGTTGAAATATAGTTCAAATTCAATAAAAATCGACAAAAATACAGTTTCTAGCTAAAATTTGATGGTTTCGTTGCACTTTCCGAGCCCGTAGGGTATCTGATTGGCTTAAAAGTACAAGAAAACACTTCAAAAGTGACGTTTCTGAAGAATTTTAACAGTTTTCTTGTATCTACGAACGCCAGAATGCATAAAATTGACCTAAACGTCTCCTTTTCCTATTCTGAGTCGATTCTGCATGCTTTAAGTGTGTTTGGTGGCTCAGAACCATCAAAAAACGTTGAAATATAGTTCAAATTCAATAAAAATCGACAAAAATACAGTTTCTAGCTAAAATTTGATGGTTTCGTTGCACTTTCCGAGCCCGTAGGGTATCTGATTGGCTTTAAAGTACAAGAAAACACTTCAAAAGTGACGTTTCTGAAGAATTTTAACAGTTTTCTTGTATCTACGAACGCCAGAATGCATAAAATTGACCTAAACGTCTCCTTTTCCTATTCTGAGTCGATTCTGCATGCTTTAAGTGTGTTTGGTGGCTCAGAACCATCAAAAAACGTTGAAATATAGTTCAAATTCAATAAAAATCGACAAAAATACAGTTTCTAGCTAAAATTTGATGGTTTCGTTGCACTTTCCGAGCCCGTAGGGTATCTGATTGGCTTAAAAGTACAAGAAAACACTTCAAAAGTGACGTTTCTGAAGAATTTTAACAGTTTTCTTGTATCTACGAACGCCAGAATGCATAAAATTGACCTAGACGTCTCCTTTTCCTATTCTGAGTCGATTCTGCATGCTTTAAGTGTGTTTGGTGGCTCAGAACCATCAAAAAACGTTGAAATATAGTTCAAATTCAATAAAAATCGACAAAAATACAGTTTCTAGCTAAAATTTGATGGTTTCGTTGCACTTTCCGAGCCCGTAGGGTATCTGATTGGCTTAAAAGTACAAGAAAACACTTCAAAAGTGACGTTTCTGAAGAATTTTAACAGTTTTCTTGTATCTACGAACGCCAGAATGCATAAAATTGACCTAAACGTCTCCTTTTCCTATTCTGAGTCGATTCTGCATGCTTTAAGTGTGTTTGGTGGCTCAGAACCATCAAAAAACGTTGAAATATAGTTCAAATTCAATAAAAATCGACAAAAATACAGTTTCTAGCTAAAATTTGATGGTTTCGTTGCACTTTCCGAGCCCGTAGGGTATCTGATTGGCTTAAAAGTACAAGAAAACACTTCAAAAGTGACGTTTCTGAAGAATTTTAACAGTTTTCTTGTATCTACGAACGCCAGAATGCATAAAATTGACCTAAACGTCTCCTTTTCCTATTCTGAGTCGATTCTGCATGCTTTAAGTGTGTTTGGTGGCTCAGAACCATCAAAAAACGTTGAAATATAGTTCAAATTCAATAAGAATCGTCAAAAATACAGTTTCTAGCTAAAATTTGATGGTTTCGTTGCACTTTCCGAGCCCGTAGGGTATCTGATTGGCTTAAAAGTACAAGAAAACACTTCAAAAGTGACGTTTCTGAAGAATTTTAACAGTTTTCTTGTATCTACGAACGCCAGAATGCATAAAATTGACCTAAACGTCTCCTTCTCCTATTCTGAGTCGATTCTGCATGCTTTAAGTGTGTTTGGTGGCTCAGAACCATCAAAAAACGTTGAAATATAGTTCAAATTCAATAAAAATCGACAAAAATACAGTTTCTAGCTAAAATTTGATGGTTTCGTTGCACTTTCCGAGCCCGTAGGGTATCTGATTGGCTTAAAAGTACAAGAAAACACTTCAAAAGTGACGTTTCTGAAGAATTTTAACAGTTTTCTTGTATCTACGAACGCCAGAATGCATAAAATTGACCTAGACGTCTCCTTTTCCTATTCTGAGTCGATTCTGCATGCTTTAAGTGTGTTTGGTGGCTCAGAACCATCAAAAAACGTTGAAATATAGTTCAAATTCAATAAAAATCGACAAAAATACAGTTTCTAGCTAAAATTTGATGGTTTCGTTGCACTTTCCGAGCCCGTAGGATATCTGATTGGCTTAAAAGTACAAGAAAACACTTCAAAAGTGACGTTTCTGAAGAATTTTAACAGTTTTCTTGTATCTACGAACGCCAGAATGCATAAAATTGACCTAAACGTCTCCTTTTCCTATTCTGAGTCGATTCTGCATGCTTTAAGTGTGTTTGGTGGCTCAGAACCATCAAAAAACGTTGAAATATAGTTCAAATTCAATAAAAATCGACAAAAATACAGTTTCTAGCTAAAATTTGATGGATTCGTTGCACTTTCCGAGCCCGTAGGGTATCTGATTGGCTTAAAAGTACAAGAAAACACTTCAAAAGTGACGTTTCTGAAGAATTTTAACAGTTTTCTTGTATCTACGAACGCCAGAATGCATAAAATTGACCTAAACGTCTCCTTTTCCTATTCTGAGTCGATTCTGCATGCTTTAAGTGTGTTTGGTGGCTCAGAACCATCAAAAAACGTTGAAATATAGTTCAAATTCAATAAAAATCGACAAAAATACAGTTTCTAGCTAAAATTTGATGGTTTCGTTGCACTTTCCGAGCCCGTAGGGTATCTGATTGGCTTAAAAGTACAAGAAAACACTTCAAAAGTGACGTTTCTGAAGAATTTTAACAGTTTTCTTGTATCTACGAACGCCAGAATGCATAAAATTGACCTAAACGTCTCCTTTTCCTATTCTGAGTCGATTCTGCATGCTTTAAGTGTGTTTGGTGGCTCAGAACCATCAAAAAAC